>NC_087072.1:18874102-19119102 GCF_026151205.1 Bolinopsis microptera | reverse complement strand
ACCCACCCCCCCACCCCCCCACCCCCCCCACACACCCCCCAACCCATCCCCACAAAAAAATAAAACAACAAACAAACCAATAAAACTAAATAAAAAAAAAAAACAAACAAAAAAAAAAAAATAAAAAAAAAAAAAAAACACTACAGAAAACACCAATATAAATCCCAACAAACAAAAAAACAAAAAGCCATAAAAAAAAAAAAAACAAATACCAAAAATACTCAAAAAAAAAAAACTAAAACAACACCAGAATACAACACAAAAATATAAAAAATCCACACAATAACCTAAAAATAAAAACTAAAAAAAATCACAAAAAATCAAAAATAAACTAAAATCACAACTACAAAAACTAAAAAAAAAAAAAGAAATCAATAAAAAACAAAATACTCAACATAAAAACAAAAAAAACAATAAACAAAAAAAAAAAACCAACATACACAATAAAACCTAAAAAAACTCCTAAAAAAAAAAATACAAACAAAATCTTACAACCAACACCTAAAAAAAAAAGAACAACAAAACCAATACACACAAACAAATAAAAACTTAATAACAAAAACAAAAAACACAAATAAAAAAAACCTAAAAAAAAAAAACAAAACAAATAAAAAACAAAACAATACCAAAAAAAACAAACAAAAAAACCAAAAAAAAATACTAAATAATATATCAAAAAAAAAAAACAAACAACAAAAATAACAACAAAAAAAAAAAAAAAAAAAACCAATATAAAATAAAAAAAAAAAAATAACCACTAAAAAAACTACAAAAAAAACCACCCACAACAAAAAAAAAAAAAAAAAACACCTACCATTAACAACAATAAATCAAAAAAAAAAAACTCACCAAAAAAACAAAAAAAAAAAAAAAAAAAAAAAAAAACAAAAATAACAAAACACACTAAAAAAACAAAAACCAAATAAAAAAAGACCCAAAAAAACAACAAAACAAAAAATAAAAAAAAAAAAAAACAAAACAAAACCTAACCAAAAAAAACCTAAACAAAAAAATAAACACTAAAAAAAAAAAATAAAAACAAATAAAAAAAAACCTAAAAACAACCGAACCAAAAAAAAACCAAAAAAAAACCATAAAAAAAAAAAAACCTAACCAACCCAACAAAATACAAAAATATAAAAAAACCACACACACCCTCACAAAAACTCAAAAAAACACACAACTAAAAAAGCAAATAAAAAATAAAAACAAACTAACTACCAACAAAAAAAATACCTACAACAAAAAAAACAACCTAAAATAAACCTAAAAAACAAAAAAAAAATATAAAAAAATAACAAAAACACTAAAAAAAACAAAAAAAAAATCACACTCCTCAACACAACAACCCTAAAATCACAAACAACAACAAACCACATCCTAAAACACTAAAAAATCCCACAAGAAACATAAAAAACAAAAAAAAACATCCTACTCACATAACCTCCTATCCCCCAAACAAAACCCCCTCCCCACAAATAAACACCCCTAAAACACACAACAAATTTCACAAAAAAAAATTACAAACACACAAAAACTCAAGAAATAACAAAAAAATAAATCCTACTATAATAAAGAAACAAAACAAACCGCAAAAAACCACAAAAAAAAAAACATCCCGACCACAAAACAAACTCTAATAAAACACATAAAACAACATAAAACCCTAAAACAAAAATCAAAAAAACTAAAAATCAAATAAAATATAAAAAAAACTACTAACAAAAATAAACAAAACAAAAAAAAAATTAAAAAAAAAAAACAAAAAAACCTAAAAAAAAAAGAACGAAAAATACTACAACAATAAACAAAACCCAACTAAAAAATAAAAAACCAGACAAAAACTAAACAAAAAAGAAAAAAAAAAAAAAAAATACAAAAAAAACCTACTAAAAAATAAAAAAAAAAAAAAAAACCAAAAAAGATCTAAAAATAAAACCTATAAAAACAAAATAAAAAAAAAAAAAAAAAAATAAATAATACTAAAAAAAAAAAAAATAAAAAAAAAACAAAAAAAAATAAAATAAAGTGACTAAACCAAAAACAAAAAAAAAACAAAAAACAAAAAACTAAACAAAAAAAAAAACCACAAAAAAAAAAAAAAAAAAAAACTAACAAAAAATAAAAAAAAATAAAACAAAAAAAAAAAATAAAAAAACACAAAAAACAAAACCTACTAAAAAAAAATAAAAAAAAAAAAAAAACTAACAACATATATTAAAACAACACACAATAAAAAAACTAACTAAACAAAAAACAACAAAAAACTATAAACAAATAAACTAACAAAAAAAAAAAAACACACAAAACGACACAAAAACCTAAACACTAAATAACAACTAACACCCCACCCCCCCCCCGCACCCCCCCCCCCCCCCTCCCCCCCCTCCCCCCCCTCCCATCCCCCCACCCCCACCCACCCCCACCCCCCCCCCCCCCCCCCCCCCCCCCCCCACACCCCCACCCCCACCCTCCCCCCACCCCCCTATCCCCCCCCACCCCCATCCCCACCCCACCACCCCACCACCCACCCCCCCCCCACCTCCCCCCCACCCCCCCCCCCCCCCTCCCCCAACCCCCCACTCACCCCCCCCCCCCCCCCCCCCCCCCCCCTCCCCCACCACCCCCCACACCCCCCCCCACCCCCCCCCACCCCCCCCCCCCCAACCCCCCCCCCCGCCACCCCCCCTCCATCGCCCTCCCCAACCCCCCCCCCTCCCAAACCACCCCCCCCCCACCCCACCAACCCCCCCCACCCCCCCCCCACCCCCCCTCCCCCCCCCCCACCCCACCCCTCCCCCACCCCCCCCCCACCACACCCCACCCCCCCCCCCCCCCACCCCTCCACAAACCACTAACCCACCCCTACCACTCCCGCCACCCCTCAAAACCTAACACCCAACCACCCCCCCCCCACCCCCAACCCACCACCCCCAACACCAACCCCACCCACACCCTCCCCCTCCACCCCCACCCTCCCCCCCAATAATCATCCCCCCGCCACACCCCACACCAAAAACCCACCATACACCCAAACCCCCATAACCCCACACCCCCCCACCCCCCCTCCCAACCCCCAACTCATACCCCCCCCCACACCACGCTCTCTACACCCCCCCAATACGACCCCACCCACCCATAACACAAAGCCAAACCCTCCACCAAACCAACTCCCCCCAAAACCCAAACCCCCCACCCAAATACAAACCCAAACCACACTAAAAAAAACACCTAATCCCATAAACACCAACACATCACAACACAAACTCACACCCCAAACATCCACACAACACCCCCCCTCAACCAAACCACTCACCAATCAAACACAACACCCCTAAACAACACAACACAGATACCTCCCCCCCTACACACACTCACCAACCAACTAACAAACCACATCCCCGCCCTCATCATTAACACCCCAACCACATAACAACACAACAACTCAACCACAAACACTACACTAAAAACACAAAAAAACCCTACAACAACTCAAACCCCCTACCCACCCCCCACACCAACCCACCCCCCACCACCACCCCACCCACCCCCCCCCCCCAACTCCAACCACCCCCTCCCTCATCCCACCAACAAACCCCCCCCCCCCCCCCGTCTCTACTCCAACCTCCATAACACCTCCCCACCTCCAACCACCAACCTCCTCCACACCTCCCAGAAAAACACACCCACCAACCCCACAACCCTCCCCCAACACCACCCCCACCCCCCTACCCCCCACACTACCCACCACATATCACCCCCAACCTCCCCCTCTCAAAAACCAAACCAAATACAAACAACCCAAACCACAAACCCCCAACACCCCCACCCCAACAGACACCCCCATCCCCACCACACACCCATACTAACACCAATCACCTCCCCTACCCTCCTCCCCCACCCACCACACCAAAACCACAACACAACATACCCAAACCCAACTACCACCCCCCCACACCCCACACCCCCACACCTCAACCCCCTCCACCAACCACAAAAACCAAAATACTCCTACTCCAAACCTCCTACCCACACCCCTAACTCACACTATACTAAAAACCCCCTACCACACACCCACCCCCAACCACCACCCCCCACACCCCGCCCCCACCAAATCATCACCACCAAAAAACACACACAACAACCACAAATAACTCCCCCCCACTAAACACAAAACAACCACAACCCAACACACCCCACCTCAACCCCCCACCCATACATCACTCAACCCCCAACCACACACACCACCCCACCTCCAAAAACAAACACAAAAAAACTACACAAACCCAAAACCCTTCTCGCCATAACACCAAAAAAAACCACCCCCATCACCTACTAATCTCCAAAACACATAAAACACACACAACCAATAACCCTAAACCAAAAACCCCTCCACAACCAAAACCCAACAAATATACCAATCCAACAAAAAAAACACCCAACACTCCCACCACCACAACAAAAACCCAACCACCACCAACTACCCACACACCACCAAAAACAACACCCCACCAAACACACACACAAAAAACAAACACACACACTACTAAAAAAAAAAAAACCCCTCACCCCCCCCAACACCCTACCCAAATCCACCCCACCCTCCCATACAACCACAACACACCCCAATAAACACCAACCAAACCTACCTAAAAAAAAAAAAAAACAAAAAAAAAAAAAAAATAAAAAATAAATAAACAAAACAATACAAAAAAAAACAAACATAAACAAAAAAAAATACAAAAAAAAAAAAAAATAAAAATAATAATAATAAACTAAAAAAAAACCAAAACAAAAAAAAAAAATACACTAAATAACTAAAAAAAATAACAAAAATAAAAAATAAAAAAAATAAAAACAAATAAAAATACTAAAATTACCTCGCTAAACCAACAAAAAAAAAAAATAAAAATGAAACTAAACTAAATACAAACCCTAAAATCTAAAAAAATAAAAAATAACCCACAAACAAAACAAAAACCTAAAATAAAAAAAAAAAACTAAAATAACCCAAAACAACTAAAAAAAAACAAAAACAAAACAAAAAAAACACACAATAAAAACAAAAAAAAAACAAAAAACAATAAAAAAAAAAAACTAAAAAACAAAAAAAGATAAATAAAAACAAAAAAAAAAAAAAAACACAAAAACAAACTAAAAATACACAAACAAAAAACCACCAAACCACATACAAAAAAAAACCAACAAAAAAAAAAATAACAAAAACAATCAAAAAAAAAAAAATAATAAAAACTGATATATCAAACAAACAACAAACCTAAAAAAATAAAAAAAAAAAAAAACAAACTCAACAAATAAAAACCAAAAATAAAAAACTAACAAAAAAAAACATACAAACAAAAAAGATCTACACTAACAATAAAATCACCCACTAAAAAGCTAAACTAAAACCTAAAAAAAAAAAAAAAAAATAACTAAAAAAAACCTAAAAAAACCTAAAACTAAAAATAAACATACAAAAAAAAAAAAACAAAAAAAAAAACTAAAAAAAAAAAACAAAACTAAAAAAAAAAAAAAAAAAAAACAAATAAAAATACAAATATAAAAAAAAAAACATAAAAAAAAATTACCTCCTAAAAAAACAAAGACTATAACTAAAAAAAAAAAACTAACCTAAACAAAACAAAAAAAAAAAAAAAAAACCGAAAACTAAAACCTATAAAAAAAAACTAACAACAAAAAAAAAAAACAAAAAAAAAAAAAAAAAAAAAAAAAATAAAAAAAAAAAAAATAAAAACACAAAAAAATAAAATAAACTAAACCAAAAATAACACTAAAAAAAATAACCATAAAAATTAACTAAAAAAAAACAAACAAAAAAAAAAAAAACTAAAAAGAAACAAAAATACAAACTATTCACCAAAAATAACAGGGCTCTAAATCTATCTACAGAAATATAAGGATTGAAAATTTTATTGATTATAACGGGGAAGATCAGTAAACAATAATTACCTGACTAAATAAGAAAGGTTTTGTAGAGAATGGGGAATAGTTTCCGCTTTTCCTCGACTATCCTCTTTTGTACGACACGTTATTTTCGTATCTGCGGGTAAACGATTGTAATAATACAGATTTGGTAATATCTAACTCTGAAGCTCTGAGTAAGATTATTTTAAGGCCACAAAATCCTCTCCGAACCGCCAAGTGGTCTGGACTAATGATAACTTAGGATCCCAAACAATTATTAATTCCTCTCAGATTCCCAGGCTGCATTTAAAGCGCTTGACAGCACCAGTTTTAACTTCAGGTTCGCTCTGAACATCTCAGACCAACTCAACTCTCTAGGTATTCACATCGAGTAGAACTTAAATGTTCCAGGACATGAAGGAGTATACGGTAACAAACTAGCGGACGAACTTGCAAGGGACGAATCCAACAACATCCCCATAGGACCAGAATCCTTCCTCCCAATTAGGCCACACTCAGTGACAAAGAAAAACCCTTCTTGAGATGTCCCTAAACAAATATAAATACAGGAACTTTAATTTTTCAGGAACTCACATCAGATGGTTAACATGGCCGCTGTCATATAGATAGTTTACTTTCAGAACGTGGCGAACAACGTCAACTTCGAGACGCAAGATTGTGAACACTTTCCAGGAGAAGCAGAAACATCCCAGCACCTCCTCTGCAAGTGCATCCAGCTCATGACGCTCAGAATGAGGATATTTGGTAAACCCCTACGGAGGATCTTAACAACAGTAAACTCAACCATATCTTCAAATTTTTGGAACAGTCGACAAGACTGGATTATAGGGAAAACCTTTTTTGGTAACCTCCTAGGATTCTTTACCAGGAACTTTCATTAAATTCTACACTAGGAACTCAACCCAGGCCCATCTCCGCGTAGAGACATATCTCCCAGGCTTTGACCTTGCTCGAAAGTCCCTTGTCTGCCCTGGAAGTTTCGAAATTTGTCAATATTATGACTTCGATAATTTAGTTTCACTGCCACCACACAAGGAACTAAGTCTCTTGATATTATATTCTGGCAAAGGTCCAACCACCAGGCTAAAATTCATCGGTAATTGCACCCGCCCAAATTTGTATACTATGCAATTATTTATTATACGATTTAAGAAACGGAATTGATTGTTACTTTGTATTGTACCCATTAAGTGAATATTCATTGTAATGGCAGTCCTGAATTTTAGAATAATTCAAATGACAGTTTAATACAACACTACTAAGCTAGAACAAATAATTTGAGGAAGCGATGTAACAGAGTCGATATATTTTAATGTTGCCAGGCCGTGGGGTGGCAAGTCCCCATTGATCGCAGCCCGCTAGTATTACTGCTTCTCAATATGTAAAATAGTTGCTCATCTAACGGCTATAGGAGGACTTCCTCTAATCCATTTAATATCAGATATTTTATTATTCTATTAAATAACAATTTAATGCAACCGTTTATATTCCGCTTTAACTGTGTGACGGTTTTTAAATACCCTAAATAGTAAATTACGTAATTAAATAGTAAATTTAAAACGTTTATATTACGTATGATCTATAATTCAAAAATTTTTAACAACAAACTACACCCACTATGTTCTTTATACATACTTTAATACACATTCCGATGACGTAAAGAGTTTGCCTGCGTCGCCTCCCCCCTGCGCACGCCAATGATTAATCGATGAGGGCTGAACATCGACAATAATGTTCAAATATTTTGTTATGATATACGAGTAGCTTATTAGCTTAATGCTAGGTAAGAGTTATAAAGCTGAGCAGCTTACTAAGATCTGGTAACATGATCCTACTTCTGGTAAATCAGGTGGGAATTAACACGTGGTGTTAGTTACAGTTCACTGTTTTGGTTCAGGGGCACCCAGCAGTGGCGTTAGGGGCAGCCAGGAGTGGCGGTGCATGTTGAATCAGGGGCATTTTAACACTTTTTAACTCACCGTTTTTATTTCAATATTAATAAACATGAAACGAAACTACTTCACATTCATGTACAGTTTAATGAAACTGTACACTGATAATGGAAAGTTCTCGGCTTAGGTTAAACAGTTGTCAAATTTGTGACATATGTGAAATGTAACTCACTAATAATACAAGCGTTGAGAGTGAGAGAGCGGAGATAAGGGCAGACAACAGAGAGATGGGACATGTCCAGATCACAGAACCCACTAGCATTCAGGTAGAGCAGGGAGATGGGCAGGTCGTGCTTGTAAAGACTAAAATCTTCATACGCCCCACTACCTAAGGGGGTACACACAGCTATTAGTTAACAACAGTGAAAACTGAAGCTGTAAATTGTGTGGCAGTGCAAAGCAATTATACCAATCTCATAACTGTTTAAAGATGTAGGAAACATAAGAATGTAATGTACATATTACTCAGCTCCAAAATTACGCTCCAATTTGCCACACATTTTTGAATCCAAAGAAAGTTCAAACTGAAATTCGACACCGTCTATGCAATAAAATTAGTTCCTTATCGAAAATAATGCTAGGGCATAGCCTGCATATTATGTATGAGCTCAACAAAGCCACGCAGAAGCAAATAGTTCTTACCCTGAAATGACATGTCCAAAGCTCGCAGATGCTCCAGTTTAAGTAGATTGATAGGTTCTGCGATAACCTGGGCATTGGTCAGCGCAGAAGATGCTTTTAACAGGCTTGCTAAGCCTCTGTTGTTGTCGATTAGCAACTTTAGTATTTGCTTGCTGCACGACGTTCTGGAGATATTCAGATCCTGGGATTAGAATCGTTAGATCCGGAGCTGAAATGCTACATAGCTTTATGGAATGTGAAATACAATAGTTAGAAGTTATTCTGAAGTGATCTAAAAGTACCAATATGGTTACTCAGTAAACCTTTGGGGGTTGGAGGAAGTGATGGTTAGAGAAAAGTATGCAAAATATGTATAGCACTTCGATGGGGTTTAGTTTCAGGAAAATGTTAATTATGTAATAGGTGGACCCACACATTCTAGTACAAATTATTGTTTCATAACAAGCTACTGAGGAATCGTGTCCGGTGTTTTTTTTTGTTGTTGCATTTATGCAATACTTACATGAGATCTCTTTTGTGTTCGTGTTACTAAAATTCTTATCAAGCAAAAAAATAACAAGCTGTGAATTAAAGACCTGTAATCTCAAATTTATGATTGAAACTTTGCGCACAATTTATTCTGTTATATCGGAAGAATAGCACGTCAGTGCCAAAACATTGCCACAGCAGTACAGGCTTCCGATATTGACTTACACGTACGATAATAAGAAATTAGCATAAAAGACGTTTCTAACGTCTCTTAAATTAGGTTTAGTGGGTATGATATATGCCACAATATAGAATATAACTACAACATACCTGAAGATTAGTGATGACAGTTGAATTGAACTCAATCCGTCCTGGATCGTGGTTTGTACAATAACATCTGGAATCAAACCTAGTATCAGCCAGGTTCAGACTGACCAATCTCTTGCAGCTCCCCAGAAGGTAACCCAGTTCATTCACACACAGTGATAAACCTGCCACATATAAAGTACAATATAATATATATGTAGGTGGTATCTTTAATCTGTTCATATTTGAACAGGGAATACTTGATCTACTCAACATCCATTTAGCAGCATTTAATCGTAAGATGAGGGATGAAATTGGCAATATTTCAACTTTGTAATCAAATAATTTTAAATCTTCCATAAAAAGTAACTTTTCAAAAACCTGATATGTCCAAAACACGCAACCGCCTTCCAAGTTGACTTTTAAAATACTTCTGAAACTGAAGAGACCCCGAGACGTTTAGTTTCATAGTCTTGGAAATGTTTAATTTTTCCAGATCAACTTTGTACTTTCGTAGGTTCTCGAAGATCTTCTCCGAACGCACAAATTCACAACTAAGATAGTAAGTCATTATAACGAAATTAAAAAATCAAGAATTATTACTGTCATTTAACTTCCAAAATACTGACCATGAAAATAAATCATAAAAACTAACTTGTTAACGCTCAGACTCCTTAGGTTGCAACATTTTTTGACAATAGTCTCCACACACAACGAACTGTTCACCGTTTTATAACAATTGTCCAGATTAACAGTTTCGACATCCTTAGCCTTCTTGAAGATGAGCTCTAAGAAGGTCGGTGAGAAAGCGGCAGGACAGAAACTGAAATCCAGTTCCCGACAGCTGGGGTGTAGAACGAGCATGTAGTGGGATCTTCTCAACCGATGTTCTGAAATGTTCTTCAGTATCTCCCACCTCTCTTCCTCTGTGAAATCTGAAAACAAACTTTAAACTTCTCCGTTTAATTGTAATACTTAGTATCTGTTTAATGTTTTTAGCGCAGATTGTGGTCCTTTAGCCAGAATTTAGACAATTGTCAGTCGAATAAGTTAGTCCGAGTCAGATGTAATGTAATAGGTTCATTATAGTCCTACATATTATCTTCTATTGGAGCCTGAAGTATCGGGTGTGATATTGGCACTTGGCAAGTACCATATCAGTGAACAGGGCCTCTAGCTAATAATTAGACCCCAGGGCGGTTACCCCCATGACAATACTGAGTATTTACGAAACTGCCAGCTAAGAGGATGAGAGGGTTTTCTCCTCTTCAACAGACAGAAAAGTAAATAACACTCACCATAGCCCTGAGCTGAGGCTCGTCATACCACGTGACATGACATTGTACCACGTGTTATGACGTCACACTACGCGGCATGTCACGTGATATGATATCACACTACGCGTCATGTCACGTGGTATGACGTCACACAGGAAAGTAAATAACTTAACACTCACCATAGCCCTGGAGTTCGTCTACAGAGTTAACTGTGCACGCCGGGACTGATTTGCCGGTGAGGTAGGAGTGAGAGTCATAAACAGGAGCTCTTCTGTAGGTCTGAGAGGAAATCAGTTGTGTGAGTAGGCTATTAGAAGTGAAATACAACAAAATAGTTTCTCGTATGAAATAAAAACTGAAAAGTTTTTAAAAATTCCAACCTCCAGAACTTAGTAATGTGTAAAATGTAACCTTTTCGTGTTGGTTGTATTTGTTGAGGATAGGATCGGAGATGTATTTGGACAATAGCTTTCTTAACATTAACTGAAAAAGAGAAACACTTATGACGTAAATATTGCAGATGGAGGCATTGCTGCTAATCTTGATAACTTGATAATAAAACTAACACTCAGTAGTGCACTATTTAATAGTCTACAGAAAAGGTTCTTCGTATTTATATTATACTGAGAATCGCAGCACTGTACAAAATGTACGAAATTTATATGAGGTAACTTAATTTAATGACATAATAATTGATTAAATTGTCAGTAAAAATAAATTCTAATCCACAATTTACACATACCTTAGCAGCTAGATACCTTGCCCTAGGCTTCCTCTCCTCATCCACCTTGACAGAGATATCGTTTATACTGAGCCCAACTGATATCCTGTCATTCTTTTGGTCAGACTCTCTCCATACAATCTGAGTAGATATATCAAGAAATATTATAATACTTGTAATGCATTATATCCGAGTTGAAAATACATAATATACAATATACATGTATAACCTGCTTAAGGCTTTGTGATTGTTTTACGAATTATTTCTTATAATTTCAAGAGAATTTCCTTGTAAATCAGTTAAAATTGGTTTCGAAACGTAATTATACTTGATCAGACTCTAAAATGCGTTATAGGGGGGTGCCCACTGCCCATTATATCTAACCTTGGGAAGTCCCTGTGACTTAAGGAAGGCTCTCAAGACTTTGATTGCATGGTTCGACGAACCTGCCGTCTCTTTCAAAATTTCTTCGTTTAATTCCTAAAAAGTGACGATTACTACATATAATTGTAAAGGGGCGTATCAAACGTTGATAACGACGAAATCCTTATCCTTTCAACCCTGATTTACAATGTATCTTCTTTATATCGAGCAATACATGGTATTACAAATATTTAACGGTTTGAAGCACATGCTTTCGTACATTTAACTGTAATGTAGTACGTACGTTGCACAATGTACAATGTACATTGCATATATAAGCAATGCATGGTAAAGTATTTCTTATCTCTTTTACGAAAATAAGGAGATGGCTCGAGGAGGGGGCTCGAAAAAAACCAAAGATACTCGAGCCTTGTAAAGTTGTAATAGTATGCAGTAAGGTGTATTCTTCACATGTACGATTTAAATTGCTAAGTAGGAAGTACCTGGTTATCTATAAAATACTCCGTGACGTCATCACAGTCGTTTTCACGGAGGTATCTGGAAATCTTGTACAATCTGAAAAAATGTTGCGTTAAAGATTGATCCAGATAAATCGATTCGTGGGTTATTAAATTACATCGGATAAATTTTAAATACTGTGAATCAGAAATTAAAAAGGTATTTAAAATAGCATTGTTTTATTTTTCTAACTCACTCTTTTATGAAAAGAATGTCAATATTCCTACACACGTAAGCTAATACGATTTCTTTTAGTGTTTTTACTTGAACAGCCATGTTGTCTTGGTAACATCTTCTTACAAGTGATCACTCCACTGAGCAATCCAAGGAAATACGTTTTTCTTCTAATTCATCTTCTTAATGATTGTCAGTTTGATATAATTATCTGTTTAGAAAAATAAAAAAAGATGTCAGCAATTTTGAAATTTTTATTTTTGAGACAATTTCACTTATCAAAGAAGCTGTATTTGAAGATGTTTTGATATTCACAGTCAAAATTCGACACATTGCGGGGTCAAAGTAGAGAATCCAATAACATCATAGAAACTTTATAATACATATTTCTAATAGCACATAATCATTAAATTTGTATATTAGTATTACTATGTATATTGCACTAAGTACCCTAAGTATAAAAGTTCTTAGCTAGTGTTGTAAATTGAATCTAGCCCAAGGATCACTACAAATTACACTATCAACTATCCTATCATGTCTGATTCAGCGATCAAAGCATCATTATACTTTATTTATATATGAAATAATTCCGTAATTCTGAATTACTATTTAAGATATCAGATGATCAATAACCCGTCCAAAGTTTTACTGATGAGTAGTTAAAGCTGACCTTGGTACCCAGAAATGCTATTTATAGTGCAAATTCTTCAATCTATGCAAGTACAATTGAACTATGTAGTTGAAGTTAAACTAACTTTACGAGTCTATGAGAATTCATTATGGAACAGCAATTAACACCTAGAAACGTAAAACCCATAATATAAAATGTTTAGTTTCCTTTTCTTAAAGGAAATGGTCAATAATTCAAAATATCGAATAATACAATTAATCTAGATACGGTTGGGATAACAATACAATCAATATTTAAAAATGAACTAAACAAGTACTACATAATATTGTGTATCAGGAGTAAAAGAGCAGAGCCTTATCAAGTGGGGGGTCCGTAAAATGGTTGGTACATGGGTGGAACCTTCAGAATATCATTATACATGTCCATAAGTTGACTCGGAACCTCTTTCAGGACATGAGCAGCTAGTCTGCCAGCTCCACCCTGAAAAGTTATAAATCTGTTCAGCTTTCAGAGTTACTAAAAACCTTTCAGTCTCACCCAGATATTATATCTAGTCCTGGTCAGCAAACCATTTTGTCGAAAATTCTTATTTACTCTGCTCTTTCACTAATAAGCTAGAAGGTCTTGTTCCAGCATTAATAAAGTTGGTAAAATAGACAGTTAATGATAGTCCGGTATAAACTAAACAATACAGAAAGCAAGAGAATAGAAAATAGGATCCAGGAAACGCAATCTAATTTTACTCATATTTCGTCGACCCTTCTTCTCGAGACGCTTATCTAATTAATGAAGTAATGCGATGATCAAGTTATAATATATAGGTGATCTTTCAGAAAACAATTTCATTAAAACAAAACGGTGCGATCTTATCCAATTCCTTAATCAGTTCCGTAGAAATCAGTTTAAGTTGGAGGAGGCCCATAGTCGGGCTGGTACAAGGGCGGAACATGGAGAATGTTATTGTACATTTCACACACTTGAGTAGGGAGCTCTTTCAGGACATGTGAAGCAAGTTTAGCAGGTGATGCCTAGAAAAGGTAAGTCACAAAATGGTCGTATTATATTATCGTATTATTGGAGTCGGTCGTTTAAAAGTGGATAGTTAAAGTTCTACTCAGTGCTCCGGTGACCAGTTTGTTAAGGTGTTGCTAAGGTGTTGCTAAGGTGTTGTTAAGGTGTTGTTAAGGTGTTGTTAAGTTGTTGTTAAAGTGTTGTTAAGGTGTTGTTAAGGTACTGTTAAGGTGTTGTTAAGGTGTTGTTAAGGTGTTGTTAAAATGTTGCTAAGGTGTTGTTAAAGGATGAGGGGACCTTAGAAAAAGTTTTTTTCTCGTGCAAATCCTTTTATTACATTAATCGTATAAACCACTTTAGTGAAATCCGCAAAGTTGTATTTCATTCGCGCGCCGAGATATCCAGCCAAAACAATTTGAACCTGTGACGTCAATTATGTGAGTTGCTCTGATCCGCGCATATAGAAATACAGGTAAAATGAGCGTGCGGGCCTACTAAATTACTAATTAAGAATAAATTAACAATTTACGATACTAACGAGCCTATAACCAATGGAGAGGAGACTTTATATGACCGGTTAAAAAAGAATTATCACCCTACGATAACCATGAGCCGAGATACACCTGGAATAAGATTGAAGTCACACAGAAAGGCATGCAAATTATGTATCTTTATAGCTCCTAACGCGACGTAACACCTAGCAACTCCCTGTTTCGTACCACAGTTGATATATCAACATGTCATATCAACACAACACGGTCCTAATAAAAATGGATCGGGTAGGTATGAAATGCATGTCTTCATTCCAGTTGGACAAGCACCAAGCACCAAGCTTTTAAGTTCTAACTCACTATGTGACACTACTTATAACGTAAGCAAGATTTGCAACTATTACACCAAGCAATATTATACCAAGCATAGTAGACGAACACATCCACATTCGTTACGCTTTACACTCAAGTCACAGCAAACTAAAACGGTAAATTATAAATGAGTGTACAACTAAAGGCCGGTACACGCGCAGTGTCAAACCGCACGTGCGTACTCAGATAGGACTAGAGGCGCCAAGGGACAGCTAGTAAAATGTCTTCTACTACATCATACATTCTTTTTAATTGTGTCCATATCGGGTTTCAAACAAGTCAAAACAAAATAGCAGTTTGTGGTTTAGTTAGCGGATGCTACTTATCTTTGCTATTTATAAATAGAAATACCTACTACAACTACAAGAAAGCCTTTCTGAGTTACATTTAACTATTATTATTAAAGAGAATTATTCGTAACTTAGACTAATTCAGTGCAACCAAAGATACCCCTCTCGCAAACGCCAAAGGAACACGACGTAATTAAAACAGAACAGAACAAAATGTTGACAAGAGCAAAAGGTGCGCGCGCACGTTGGTCTTAACACATAAGTGACGTCACAGCCCAAAATTGCTATCAGCCAATAGGAGCGCGGCGTGATATTGCACGAATTATCGATTTCACAGTCCGGCGTATTTTTTGATTCTACACACTTTCACAGGACTTAAACGCGAATATTTGGAAGTAAATTCTAAGGTCCCCTCATCCTTTAAGGTTTTGTTAATGTGTTGTTAAGGTGTTGTTAAGGTGTTGGAGCCATTACAAAACATAACATAATGCCACACTAAGTTCTCCCTCTTAATACATGTTAATGTAGAGGACAAAGAGAAAGAGAAGTTGGAAATCTAGAATATGTGTACTTACATTCTTGAAATCTCTGAAGGGAACAAATTGAACAATGTCTCTCTTTGCTTTGCGATTGCCGAGGGATAACCTGATAAAACCCAATTAGTCGTATTCCCTAACTCAGCCTCAGATCTATTGCAGCAAACAAGTAATCGAATTCATAGCTGGTACCAGAAATAAATTCTGAGGAACTAATTATTAACTCACAATTTATCGTCAGCATCAAGTCGCTCCATATCAGAAAAGTCAGCGTCTCCAACGCCCACAATAATGATACTCAAGGGTAGTTCACTTGCCTCTGAAAACAGTTATCAGGGACTTTTGAAAACGTCAGAAAAGTTTGATCGATATATATTTGGTAACATCACGCAAAACAGAATATCAAACTAATGAACATTGTGTAGTGACATTTGAAGAAGAAAGCTAACAATATTGTTCTACCGAGTTCTGGTGAGGTATTGTGTTCACAGACACTAAACAATACTGTCCGATAATAGGAACTGATAATTCCTTTTTTTAAAGTTATCAGTATATCTGGATATTAGATTTCATACTGATAATGGATAGCTTAGTCCCAACAATGATGTTTTAAGCCGGGACAACTGAATAGTGAATATTATGTCAAACAAAATATTAATATGCCGGTATGAAAAGCCCCTTGTTGGTTTAAAGGACTCACCAATGATCATGTGAATGGTTTGTTGCATATCGGTTAGGATACCGTCCGTTAATAGTAGCAAGATAAAATAGTCTTTAGCTTGTCGTTGATGCAGTGCCTGAGAGGAATGATACCGTATTACTATGTTAACGTCATGCCGTATTAATCAACATTTTTTATAAAGTTTAATTTTGAGAAGATTTTTTAAACCTCTTTAAAAACTTGATAAAATGTTTCAATATAAATAACTCACCTCCCGAGCCATGGTGGCTACATTCCCAATTATAGGGCTGGCGTTTGTAGGACCGTACAACTGAACACTGTTTATACACTGGTGGTATGCGCCCAGAATTCCTTGGATTCCATGGCAGTTAGGATCTGCTGGGTTACCGTTTAAGGAGAACTGATGGGATACCTGAAGAGGAGAATTGAGAAATAAGATGTATAAGTAATAAGTATATGGGCATTGGGCGTATATACAAGTGTTCTGTACTCGTATGTGGGTGAGTGAGAGTGGTGGAACATGATATTACTAGCTGGTACACTGATGGGATACCTGCCGGTAAATGGTGGATAGTTTAGCACAGCTGTGTGTTAAATACATTTAAAACATAAAATAGTTAAAATATTTTATTTTTTGATAGAAAGATTGTGAGACACGGATGTGGGCAAAACATTGTGATCTCTTCTGTAAAATAGTGGCCCAAAATAGAGAACATGACTAGGAAGTATATTGTGGCAGTTAACAACACTGACACACAATCCATAAAGACTATTACCTCCTACCTAGAACCAGATATCAGAACAACACCAAATGCAATCAATTGCAACACTTTCATAACAATATGTGCATTATATAGGATGTTATCACGCGATCATGTTAGTGGTGAGTGGATTTGTGAACGATTTACAAAATGGTTTGAAGCCTATTATATATTTATATCTTAAGAGTTCATTCCTTGTCGTGTCTCCTAGCAACTGCACTGTTCACAGAATCAATACTATTTCGTCATCGTTATATTTTGGTTCACTGACTACTACACTGCAAACTACATTGTGTTTACATTGTGACTACAATCTAGCTGCATTGTGACTAAATTGTGACTACATTGTGACTACACTCTAACTACATTGTGACTACATTGTGACTACACTGTGACTACATTGTGACTACATTGTGACTACATTGTGACTACACTGCGACTACACTGTGACTACATTGTGACTACATTGTGACTACACTGTGACTACACTGTGACTACATTGTGACTACACTGTGACTACACTGTGACTACACTGTGACTACATTTTGACTACACTGTGACTACATTGTGACTACACTGTGACTACATTGTGACTACACTGTGACTACATTGTGACTACACTCTAACTACATTGTGACTACATTGTGACTACACTGTGACTACATTGTGACTACATTGTGACTACATTGTGACTACACTGTGACTACATTGTGACTACATTGTGACTACACTGTGACTACATTGTGACTACACTGTGACTACATTGTGACTACACTGTGACTACATTGTGACTACACTGTGACTACATTGTGACTACACTGTGACTACACTGTGACTACACTGTGACTACACTGTGACTAAATTGTGACTTTACTGTGACTTCACTGTGACTACACTGTGACTACACTGTGACTACATTGTGACTTTACTGTGACTTCACTGTGATATACGTTATACAAGCTGATGAGTTGTGGGCACTGTGCAGTGTTGTGTGCAGTGTGTAACTCCTTCCTACTAACGTGTATTTCCTTACAGTAAACACAGTTTAGTTATTGAATGCGAGCATAACTTATATTTATATATACAGAATAAGAAATGTGATCTAATAATAATAATAAATTGAAATTTAATAACACCGCTTTTAACACCGCTTATCATCTAACTATCTAAAGTTTCATGTTTGTGTAATCGATTAATTGTTCGTTGCTGTACACTTACACAATACACATCAGAGTGTAAAACTGTGTGAGTGTGTTACCTGCCATGCAGGGGGAAGTCTAGCTCCGAACCCAAAAGCTGGGTAGAGCTGATCACTATCGTAGTCCTGAATAACGTTTCCCACAGCAGTGATAGCCTGTGTGTACTGGTTAGGAGTTGCGTGACCCAGATAGTGAAGTGAGGAAGGGTCTCGGGGGTCCCCGTTACTCCCAGTAAAGTCGACACCCACCACGAAATTCAGCAAACATCCACCCTGGAGAAGTGTCATTATTTATCACCACATGCACACGTCGAGCAACAACAACTATAATAAGACGCAATTAACTGGAGAACTGACAGCGATAACACCTGCATAGTGTCTACACATTACACTATACACGGTAAGAGACTAGTTTATACCCCCCTGTACTACTGTACTATACCTGTATGTATTCCAGGAATGTGTACTCTCTTTCAATAAGTATTTTATCCACTACAATCTCACCAGAGTGTCTGTAACCTCTCTTTTCCTTCTTTTTCGGGTGAACCAGGGCAAATTGTTTCTGAGAAAGTTTTTGGTAGCCAAACATAAAAAGCTGCCAATCAGAATAAAATGAACAAAAATTGGAACAAAGTTTGACAGAACTAACTTTCTAATATGGAACCAAACATTATGAGTAAATTTGAGAGATTAGCACTTACCCCTGGGTTTGTTTGTTCCAATTCCGCAAGTGTTGTGAAAAACTGTCCAATAAGATCGTGAGAACCGTCACTGTCCCAGTCGTAACACTCTACCTGGTAAACATGTGGTCAACACGTGGTCAACACGAGGTCAACACGAGGTTAACAGCACGATGAAATACAATATGACAACAAAATATGGTTGGCAGCATCACGGCTATTCAAAAGACAAACAAAACAGGGAAAATAACACCGATAACTAACAAAACGATGTTTTGTTCGGTAATCATAAATCAATACAAATCAGTATGTCAAAACAGATTGTTGCCATTAATTGTTGACATGACTCTGAGGAATTGCACAGTTAAATTACCTTAATAACAGTGTCAGGATTGTTATCACACAATCTCCTCGTGTTTATCTTCATTGCTTTCCAATTAGGGTTCAGAGTGTTCTTAATAAACTCTGTCCGGTGTGCCAGTGAGTAGCTACCATCTAACAACTGTCTGTGAAACTCGAGGTACGGATCCGACTTTCCTGTGAGAATGGAATTCGTGGAATGTAGCAGATTAATAACTGTTACTACACTCTGTTACTTAACAGAGTGTAGTACTATGATCATGACGTTTCAATCAAAATCGCTAATTTAAGGTTCAAATCTTTATATGAGTTTACATGAGATTACATGAGGTTATACCCTTTGGAAGATTTAATCGAAATTATCAATTAATGCTGCTATAAAGTTACTATAAACCTGTACAAGTACACGTAATTTTATAGTTGAAATCACTAATAATTACACCCTCTCCAGTTTCCAGTCTATTGTTATTTCATTTCCCAACTTAAATAGTTATACTAGTATTTCCATGCTGACTATCGTTAAAGTCACAATAAAATGCTATATTAGCAACAGCTTTAGCAAATACGTCAATTCTTTTACTGGTTGCAACAAAACATCAAGATAACCTTATTTAAGCCGACTAGGGTCTAGGGTTGTTAACTTAACTAAACATTAAATAGCAAACATATATTTTAATAGAACAATATTACTATATTATTATTATACTAGAAGGCCCGTGGTCACAGGGAGGAAGCTAATGGCATACTTTCATGGTAAATTTTTATCGCATCAAAAAATATCCGTCGCAACCGAAAATACTGCCGATCAAAATGTAGCTTGAACTAAACATATAACGTAATTACTACAAAGCCGATAAAACGTCGCTCGCAAATGCATTATTCCTGAAAAATAAGATAATACAGATACTGACTGAATTAAAAACTTTGGTAAGTGTTGCACTAAGTGTAGTATTTGGTGAGTACTATTGTGGGCTATAGGTCAGTTCTATTTGGTAAAATGGACTACTCCAATTATACAGAATGTAAATTAAGTAAATAGCTAAATGAACATGCAACACTGCTAAATTTACCAAACTGAGAGAGACTCCGAGATGAGAAACAATAATATCGACTAATTATGGTGGTAGGATACTGAAAAATGGAAGACAAGTAAGGTCAAGAGAGTAAGAAAGTGTATAGTTTTAATGCATCCCAACAATCCTGTTGCAAATTTGTGGATATTCTTGGACTGTTATGCACTAACCGAAAAAATCTTTCTTGTCAAGTTTGACACCATGAAGAGTAAGTTTGATAGTTTTTTGCATACCACCCTGTTCTTGGGCCTGTACAGAGATAGAGCCGTAATTCCCGCCATTGTGTTCCAGAGGTCGTTTAAAGTTTCCAGCACTCACAATCTGTAATATGTGTTTTGAGAGTTTGCTAAAAGCTTTCATTACATCCTTAGATTTTCCTTAGATTTTCGGATTAAAAAGAAAACTTTCTGTTCATGATACATAATTGGATTGATTAAAAAATTACAATACCTGGCCCAGATTACAGTCACACTTTCCCAGGAATTCTGCTTTGTTGACATCGTTATTATTATCATCAATGTCAAATACATAGAAACCAAGTTTCTGAACCTCCTCAAAACGATAGTCAATAGTAATCTCCCTTTGGAACTTTGGATTGAGGGTATCGTTCAGTCTCTCAGTGCGACCAAGCTGAAGAATGATATACAAACACTGGGAGAATACTTTGAATATTAAGTGTGGCTTTCAGTTTTATATTTTAGCCATCTAGTAAATTAGTATTACATGACAATGCATCAAAACCCCAATTTACCGAGTTTGGAGGTAAAGAAACAACTGCAGTGAATCGGAATAAGCAGCTGATCAGAAATGGCCACGGTAAATCAGGGTTTGCGGTAAATTGGGTAGCAGTATATCAGCCTTTTACTGTACCATGAATTAAATTATTTATAAATTGTGTATTGAATTAAACTGTTCACAGTAACATATTTCATAAGGCAGCTAACTGTTTCAAACCTCACGTCTCTTCTTTCCTTCCAAGCTGTACAAAACACAAATGGGATCTGATTTTGAAAGCACATCCAGATCTCTTAATCGTTCACATGATATGGTTATGTCAACCTTTGAGACCATAGCAGCAGGGGGCGGAGGGCCCCCTGGAGGTGCATTTGCATATGATGGAGGTTGTTGCATCCACTGACTACTGAGCTATAGGAAAGAAAAATGAGGTGGAAAATGTTATTTACAGCAAATGTCTCTGCTCAAAATAATAATAATAATAATAATTCTATACAGTTACATAATTGAAACAATTATGGCCCCTTATTGAGGGCAGAGTAAGTGTCTTTGTTGAAGTGTCTTGGTATAAAACTTATCTGAGTGACTGCATTAAAATAATTTAAGGAGAGTTCTCTTAAAACTTTAAGACAATACGGGTATTTGCCTCACAGAATGGCCAAAAAAAAGGAAGGTCTCTCAAAGTCACAAAACACACTTTATTCCAGTTTTTATCTCATAAGAAGCTAAGTTGACACTCATATTTTTCTTCCCGGGGGTTCATTTAATCTCATAACCATTTTTTCTTTGAGAAAAATTGGCCGGAAAATCTTCCTCGAAAAAAACATGCCTCACAGAATGGCCAAATCTGAATTTCTATAATTTTGTTGATGGAGATACTTTTTAAATTTCTATCACCACACGTTCTTAGAAAACCTATTAAGGAATGGGGTAATAACCTAAAACTCACGAAAAAACTGAGCTGTGAAAAATTATTTCACAAAAAAGAAAAAATGCCTGACAAAATGGCAAAAAAAAAAGAAAACGAGAAAATTTTATTTTTCTAAAACCTTTGGCTCTTGTTTCAGGCATGCTGCTGGTATTAATATGCCTTGTTAACACCCCCATATAGGTGAAATTTCTTAGAACTGAATAAAAAGGGCATAATTTCCTACACCAAAAATGGCCATTTTGTGTGGCGTTGTTCATATTCCCTGATTTCATGATTTATAACCTTCATTCGGCTGTAAAAACACTCCATCTGGGGTGTTATTGTATAATAAATAGCTTGTGAATACTTTAGACTTATGGTTTCATTGAATAAAAGGAGTTTTAAATTTTGGCCATTTTGTGAGGCATATTTTGGCCATTTTGTGAGGCGTTTAGCCATTTTAACATTTTGTTTCTTCCTAAATTGAACAATGTTCGTTTTGTTTGATGAATACTATTCTTTAAACATCTTCTGTCATACTGGTGCCAGAAGTTCTCTCCAAAATGCAAACTTAGTTCAAAAATTTGAAAACAAATTTTGTGAGGCATATTTTGGCCATTTTGTGAGGCGTGTAGCCATTTTAGCATTTTTTTCTTCCTATATTGAACAATGTTCGTTTTTTTTGATGAATACTATTCTTTGAACATCTTCTGTCATACTGGTGCCAGAAGTTCTCACCAAAATGTAAACTTAGTTCAAAAATTTGAAAACAAATTTTTCAGTGCTCAAAATTTCTACATAAACAGTCATATTTATGCCAGAAAATGTGGTCCTAGTTAATGATTTCACCACAGGAAGTGTTGCCAGAAGACTTTTGTTTCATATGGTATCCACAAAACCTACCAGTCTTTTATAAAAAATTAGTTACAAAAACATTTACAAATTTGGCCATTCTGTGAGGCTAGCCATTCTGTGAGGCATTTACCCGTAGGGATAAATACTAGGACCTATCTCTACTATAATTCAGAAAATTGCCCACGTGCAAAAAAAAAGAAAAAGCAAAAGGTTGCAAAGTAACCATGGTAACGAGGGTTATTGAGTTATTACACGCACGTGCACATGCAATGATTGTTTTAACGTCATTTTGATCGGTTTTGTTGATATTACGCTGTGTTTAGTACGAGCAACATTTAGATCGGCTGTATTTTTGGTTGTGACGGATATTTTTTGACGCGATTTAAACTTACAAACAAAAAATACTATTTGAGTATTAGCTTTCTCCCTGTGACCACGGGTTTTCTAGTCACCTAATAAAATCAAAAAAATGCAGCCAACTAATTTGTTGTTGAGCTTTCTATTCTCCTACAATTGACTAGAGGAACCATCTTTGGCGAGTATTAGGAACTCAGACCATTAAAAATACAGTGCTGTAAGTTTTTCAAGGCATGTGGACTAAGTGGGTCGAGAGTACTTGACTTGAAAGTGGGTGTTGAGAATCCTCAACTAAACTAAAGAGACGTCCAGAAGATGAGGCAGTAGAGTGAGTAGTAGAGGCTGCAGCTGAAGGAGAAGAAATTTCACAAGAAGATGGACAGAGAGAGCACTATAATAATCGTCTTCATGATAGTTCACCAATGGCAAGAAAACAACAATTTCAAGAAAACAACAATTTTATTTAGTATCAATTAAAGCAAACATAAATATATTTTATATATAACTAGCAGGACCTTTTTACCAGATATCTTAGGGGACTTGGAGTAGCAAGAGAATGGATAGAAGGTATATACCTAATACAAAAATACGTCAAAAAGAATCCAGGGTGATACAGGATCGGAGAGTGCAGACCGTAAAGTTTACGCACCCACCCTTGCCTCCTAAATTCTTGGTTGGGTAGGCATTTATTGAGTTTTATGTATTACGCATGCTTTTAAATCGCTAGTATAGTTTGATAAGCTGCCGATAGATTGTAAGCTGGTGCTGATAAGACTGCCTTACACTCAAATTTACAACAAATGTACATCCAACCAACTCCTAATATGGACATCATCTCTTCGGACTCCGGGCTGCCAGGTAGTGGTGCCCATACCACTACCTCTACAGAACACTGCCTGGCAACCCCTACCACACACGGTATGTGCGTTAGTACTCAAACAGACATAACTTTTGGACAGTGGCTTCCTACCCTGTCACCTAAACTATGTCTCGATCTGTTCGAGCACGTTAAGGACGAGCACATGGCGCACGAAATATCGTACAACAATTCACTGGGAATTGATTTAGGGATTAAATCCAACACTAAGACTTCAAAACGTAAAGTTCTATTGAAACAAAAACTGGAGAACGATTGTAAAAATGCTAACTTTATCAATTCGTTTACGGTAGATGTCGCTAAAATAGATTCGTTAATGAACCATTTTTCCGGTTTGCTGGAGAAGGCAGAAACAACACTAGAGGACTACAAGACAGAAGTTCGGAGAACAACCGCAGACTGCGTCAGAAACAGCGCACTCCCTTCTGCTCCAGCCCAACCACAGTTAGTAATCAGCTCACCCTCCGCAGCTCTACCTACTCCGGTATGTAATCTAAGTGTGAACTTTAATGACATTAATTGGATGGACATCTGCAAGGGCATGAACTTCCGCAGAATCGCATCCCGATCCGTACAGTACTTCGGAGCAACAGATTACCGCTATGGGTCAACCGTGCATCATGCCAGAAACTATCCTCAGAACTCCGTTATTGACCACATTTTTACAAACATTTCGAATGCATTAGATGACCCTACGTTTAATAAGGAGCAGGTAACTTGTCTAATCACCAAATATGAAAACGGCAAGTGCCATATACCCTTCCACAGTGATGATGAAAATGAGGTCACTGGTGACATCATTACACTCAGTCTTGGGGCTTCTAGAGACCTGGTATTTCGTAGCAAAGTCGGTCCGGTCAAACAACAGATCCACAAACTTGATCATGGATGTGTGTATGTGATGACACGTGAATCACAGAATTTCTGGGAGCATGGTATATTGCCACAACCAGAAACTCAGGACTGCAGAATATCGCTTACGTTCAGACGCCTCTCTCAGAATATCCCCCCTCGCAAAAAAATCCCGAGGATCCACGAACCGATTCATAAGCCTACAGTTACTGAGCAGTCTCAACCTAAGGAGCGTCTATTATTCTTGACGGACTCGCTTCTCAGAGATGTTCCTTTCGACCTTCCTAACGTACACTGCATCAAACGCGAAATGTACCAGTTATCCAAAATTTTAGATCACGAACAGTATATTTCTGGCTCTAAAATTGTCATAATTTCTTCTGGTATAAACGATTTATCTCGCTATGACCACCACCACCACTCCCTTTCATGTGATTTTAAAAGAAATATTGATTATCTAATTGAGAAATATCCTAACACGACTTTTATATTTAATTCTTTAGTTCTCACACGTTTCTCGTGGCTTAATGAGGAGGTTAAGCTTTTTAACAGTTTTATTTTTGAACTAAGCAATAGAGTGTCCAAGCTATGGTTCTTTGACTCGCACCATATTTGTACTGTTTTATACCAGAGAAGAGAGGTCATTGTAGATCCTGATGGAAACGGAATCCACCTAACAGTACTGTCCAAGAGAGAGATAGCTCGCTCTCTTGCTACCTGTGTCAAAGAATTTATGGGGCGCAGCTACTTAATTCGAAAACACTGGCCGCTAAGACGGGAGTATGTTTCTTCATTGGGCAGACCTTAGAACAGCAATACAATATACAAACATACTACATCGAAAATTTGGACATAATTATTAATCTTATACTAAGAATCGTACAGTATACGAACCATGTCTTATCTGCACCAGCTTACGGCTAATCGAAATCTTATCTTTACTAATTTGAATCACGTAATCAGACCACTAAGTACATACACTTACAAGTTACAAATACAGAATACAAGTCACATTCACATTTCACATACTTCAATTAACTTTTTAAACTTATTCCCACAGAATAACACTTAACTGAATTGATTTCTCTAGTTAGGAGCTGAAGTTAGGGACCCGGACAGAGTGTTCACAAAACCTCGCACGTTTTCTCACTCTTCCCTGGCCCCATTTTCTTGGCTCACTCATCTGGAGTAGATACTTTCAGTAACTGTTTTTTCCGTGTACTTTATTATATATTAATATACAGTAGCAAACCTATATCTACATTTAAACAAGAGTATCATTTACAGCCAAAAAAAATGGTAGTTATCCGAAATAGTAAAAATAGCTGTAAGGCCTGTACAAAGCGCCTAGTCTCACACAAGATAAGCATCACTTGTAGTATCTGTTATATGACATATCACCCAAAATGTGCTCACCTAACACCTAGCGACATAACTGAACTTACTGGAGAATGGTCTTGCTACAGCTGCATTTCAGAAATTCTTCCAGTGGGCGCCGTCATGCCTCTATTACCATCACGGCCTATACAAATCCCAGTCTCCAATAAACGAGAAAAATGTCACACTTGCACAAAAATTGGGAATGTAAGACAAATGACCAAATGTTGCTACTGTGACAACCTATCTCACACAAGATGTTCTGCTGGCTCAACAGGCTGCAAAGAATGCTTGAGAAAAATTTTCCCAGCATATGATGTCTCCATTAGACAGCTTCACATGATAAATCTCAGTAACACTATTAGGTTTAACCCCTTTAATCGCGACCACCTATCAAATCAAATAGGTGATCGTGATGATACTGATGCTGATTTGAATCCATGGGAAACAACGTCTAGTCTTCTAAATAACTGCAAATACTATACCGCGAAAGCAATAAAAAATACGAAGGAGTATGAATTAAAACTTTTCTCGCTAAACGTTAGGTCACTTAATGGGAACATTGAAGAATTTCGGGAGAATATAGATCAATACACAAAATACGACGTTCTCTGCTTCAATGAAACAAATTGTAACACGGAATGTTTGCCTTTTCAGGGAGAGGAGCTCGAACTAGACGGTTTCTATCCACCGTATGTTCAGACTCCCGCCAGAGCGTCAAATCGTGGTGGAGGATTAGTTATATATGTTAACAAAAAACTATGTGAATTATCTGACATAAACGTTAAGAGCGCTCTATGTTGCCACGATAATCCTAAGATAGGAGAATTCTTGGTTGCAGAACTTACCTTGAAAGGGCACAAAAACGCGTTAATATGTAATATATATCGCTCTCCAAGTGGAGATTTGAATGGTTTCCTTGAACAATTAAAAATTTTCCTCCGTAACTTAGCAAGACATCGAAACAAAAATATCATACTGGCCGGTGATACTAACATAGACCTACTAGATTACGGGAGAATAGACTCTGTCACTAAGTATGTGGACACTCTAGCAGAGCATGGGTTCGCTCCTGTGATATCTAGACCAACTAGAGTCACAGATCACAGTGCGACAATCATTGACCATATTTTCGTCAATAATTGCCACGCTGTTACAAAATCGGGAGTAATTTCTGAGTCAATCTCTGACCACTTGGCAACTTTTGTCACAATCATGGTTGATCAGAATAGGCTCAGTTGTAAACTTCAAGAAGATACAACAGAAATGTCTTCTCGAGTAATAAACGATGACAGTATCCAAAAGTTCGAGAACGACATTTCTGCGGTAGACTGGAACTTGGTTAATAACTATGATTCTGTAGATGAAAAATTTGAGGCTTTCGATAAAAAATATAGTGAACTATACGACCGAAATTTCCCAATTAAGGCAAAAAAGAGTAAACCAGGCCGCCGTAAAAACACAAAGCCGTGGATCCAAGAATGGTTACGGTGCGCATGTGATCGCAAAAATAAATTTTATGAAGATTTTGTCACAAACCCGACCACTGAAAATGATATTAGGTACAAGAAAATGAAGAAATTTGTGAATAAACACGTGGATAAGGCCAAAAACAAATATTACAACGCGTACTTTACAAAATATTCTAGCGACAGCAGAAAACAATGGCAAATGGTTAATAACTTGTTAAACAGAAAAAAAAAGGCAAAATTAAGATAAACAAAATTAACTATAATGGGAGCGAGATAACAGATTCTCAGCAAATTGCGAATAGCTTCAATGACTATTTCTGCAATATAGCTGAGACTCTTAAGAGAGAAAATGGTCTCGTATGCTCTGAGGGCAGGACTATCGTAACAGAAACTCAAGATAGCAAATGCCAGCGGAGCATGAATCTAGAAGATTCGTCCGCATCAGAAATAATTGAAATAGTTAAGGGTTTGAAGATTAAGTCGACTTCTGATATGAGTATACTTCCCCTGAAAAAAGTGAGCAATATACTTGCACCAGTGCTTAGCTGCCTAGTCTCTGCGTCTCTACATCAGGGGAAGTTTCCGCATAAATTGAAAATCGCGAAAGTAGTTCCACTTCACAAAGGTGGGTCACGTGCTGAAGTTTCAAACTATCGACCTATCTCACTACTCTCATGTTTCTCAAAAATCTTTGAAAAAATTATGCAAGCGCGACTATTAGATCACTTAAAGACAGAGAAAATCCTATTTGACTCTCAATACGGATTTCGGGCTGGGCACAGCTGCGAACATGCTTTACTAGAAGCCCAAAACCATATTCACAGGGCACTAGAAAAAAAGCAGGTCACAGCACTGCTTCTATTGGACTACAGCAAGGCCTTTGACATGGTTGACAGCAGTATTCTTCTGAGAAAACTTGAGCACTATGGAGTTCGGGGGTTGGCTTTATCTTGGTTTCACTCATATCTAACCGATAGAGAGCAATACGTGAGCGTCAACAACTGCAAGTCCTCTCACCTCAAACTTAACTACGGAGTACCACAGGGCTCCATTCTCGGACCAATTCTGTTCATAATCTACATCAACGACCTTCCTCAGATTAGTAATTTAGCTAAACATATTTATTTCGCTGACGACGCAAACCTAATAATAAGTACAGATACATTTGAACAACTTAATGCATTGGTGAATGAGATTCTGACTTTGATAATTGATTGGGCTACTAATAACGGGCTTAAATTAAATGCTAGCAAAACTAAATATATGATCTTTACAAATAAAAAAACTAAGGATATAGAAATCTACATGGGAGGTGAGCGACTAAAGCAAAGTTATCACGAAAAGTTTCTTGGCGTGATCATTGATACTAAGCTAAATTGGGCCCACCACATTAGACATTTAGCCACTAAAGTATCTAGAAATGCGGGTATTCTCTACAAACTCAAAGGCTCAGTACCTAACAAAGCACTCAAGTTGATATACAACAGCTTTGTTCAGTCTCACTTGTACTACTGCTGCACAGTTTGGGGAACAAGATCGCTAAACTCCGTTAAAAGAGTCTTCTCGGCCCAGAAAAAGGGCATTCGCGCTGCAGATAACCAATACCACCGCTATTTTTATGACAAAGATCTGAATAGCACACCTTCACACACAAAGGAAATTTTCAATAAACTTGAAGTATTAGCTTTACCGAACGTGATAGCTAAATGTATATTATGCTTAATGCACAAAGTTTATTCTAACACTGCACCACCAAATATTATAAGAATGTTCACTGTTTCAAACTTAAACGCACCTAGAAGAGAACCTGAGTTCTTTGCAGTACCATTTAACCGTTTATGTAATTCAGACAAGAGCATTTCTTACATTGGGCCTAAGTTATATAACCAAACAGTCAACATTATTAACAAGGACATAAAATATGTCACCACTTGCCTACAAGACAAATTCCTAAATTCATTCAAGTCTACAGTCAACAAGCATGTGCTTACTGCACAAGCACATAAACCGGATGACAAGGACTGGGACAACTCAAATTTCGTACTTTTAGAAATTTAAATAATTTGGTACAACATACGTTGATGAGAAAAATCAACAATAAACTATTACAGGTTAGATGTTTACCTGAGTTCTATATCTTTCGATAGCAACTCCATCTATCAATCTGATTAGCAAGTCATTCTGTATTCCACCAGTACTTGTGATCCTGGTTGCAGCTTTCAACATGTTTTATGGGCCCAACACTCAGCTTTCACAGTTTATGACTTCTGGCCTCCTTGCGATGTCGTAGCAGGTAGACCATTTCTTGTTGTCGCGGGCTAACCAGATTGTATAGGAACATCGAAGAGCGACCAAAGCAGCCTCATTCAGGGCTTTATTCTTCGTTCTCTTCGCCAATCCAAAGTAGTTAAATAGAGCTGGTACAGTATGGTGCCAGAAGCCCCTACACCCAATCTCTACCGTAAAGAGCAGAGCTTTCCAACCGCACCCGTCGATGCCAGGAATCAGCTCTCTGTTGTAGCGTGCTTCTTTACGTGCTACTTGGTCACTGAAGTTACTCTCGTCACCACAAGTCAGTTCAATCAGAACTACTTCTCTCAAACTATCCGACCATACTACAATGTCGGGTCTCTCCGCTGTGTTGTAGATGTGCTGTGGGAACTGGGCAGGTAGTGTATCCTCGTCCCATATCAGCTTCCAGTCTTTCGCTCTTTCAAAGGGCCTATCCTTCCTCAACTTTGGCTTTGGGTGTTCATACTTCCCATCCTTCGACTTGAACCGTATCCATTCTTTGTCGAAGGTCGTGGAACCTGAGGAATTGTACATCTTGAGTTGGTCAAGCAAGGCTCCGGCTATAACACGTAGGACGTTGTCATGTCTCCAGTTGTACCTTTTGGAGTTTCTTGCTACACTGCAGACGGCTAGGATGTGCTTGATGTTGCACGTCTTCCATCCACAAAGTGCACAATTTCATGTACTCGAGTAGTTCCACAATTTCATGTTTGCAGGGGTATTAGCCACGTCGTGTGTCGAGTTTAGGTGGAATTTAAGGAGAGCCGGGCTCATCTTGTAGTTGTAGATAAGGCTGTTCCATCCTAAGTCTAACTGCATCGTGTTCTCCCATGTCAAGAACTTGCCCTGTACTCCCTTGTTTACCAGGGTGACTAGCATGTCGTTCTCTGACACCGATTCTACCAGTTGTCTTAGCTTCTGCCTCTCAGTCAACTTTGGTTTGCATCCGAGTCCTACTCGGTCTTTAGTCACTACTCCAACCAACTCCTGGAAGTAAAGATCTCGCTCTCTTGCCGTCAGCTCCGTTGTATAAGACCATCTCGGGCTGTTCTCCTGTTTCTCTCTCTTCTTATTATAGGCTTCTACAACTTTGGTGTCATCACTGTTCTTCAGGGCGTGTCCCTTTGATACCTGAAGAGACTTGTATAAGTCACTCAGCTTCTTCAAGTTTAGCCCGAAGTAATCCTTGCTCCTGTACAGGACTGTCACAGTAATTGATCTAGTAACACCCAACCACTTCTTCAAGAATCTGGTGCAGATAGCATCCAGTTCGTACACAAAACTTACAGGAAGGTTGTAAATCATCAGATCCCAGGACATCTTGCTAGTCAGCATGTTATTGTAGATCCAACACTTCATGACACCGTTGAGACCACACTCATCCACTGTCTGAAACAGAGTTTTTAGTTTGTCTTCAATCCGTTGTTTAGTGTCATTTAACCCTAGATCGACATAGATCCAGTGGCCCAGGAACTTAATCGGGTTGTTTCCTACATAGCTGATTATCTGGCCGTCAATCAATATCTCTGGGTCATAAGCCTGGTACGTACCATCTATCACCTTCATTCCCAGGGAGACACACTTGCTAGGCTTGGCCTTCATTTTCCTACTCCAATCCAAAAACTGCTCCATCAACTCTATCTGCTTCTTTACCTTCTCTAGTCTGGAGGACATAAGTGTTAGGTCATCTGCAAAAGCCCGATTCGATGTAGGTTGCGAGCTAAAGGAGGGCTTATAACCCAGTTCTTTTTGATCTTGTAGAAGATCTAACAGTAAGTTGAATACAATCAGGAACAACACTACTGAAAGAGGGTCTCCTTGAAAGAGGCCTAACATGTAGTAGAACCAATTTGACTTCCAGTCTTTGGTTACCACCCTTACAATCAGTTCATCATAGTACTTAAACATGTAATCTATGAGCCATTCAGGGAATTTGTAATGCCGGAGGGCATAGAGGATCAAGTTGTGTGGGACTCTGCCATATGCATTCATTAAATCCACCCAGACAACGAATATCTGACGTCTAGTAGATTTGGCGTCTTTTAGTTCTTCCATAAGCACTTGGGTGTGTTCAAGACAACCAGGAGTCTTCTTCAGAAAGCCCTTCTGAACTGACTTGTCTATGTACTTATTAGACACCATATAATCCAGCATCTTGTCTGCTAGAATTCCCATGTTCAACTTGCCGCTGGTGTTCGTCTTTGTAATATTCCTGAACTTGCTTGGGTCTGACAGATCCTCAGTCTTTGGGATAAGGACTGCTTCACCAAATCGCCATTGTAGTGGCACTATCTTCTTGTCCCACAGGGTAGATAGGGTTTGGAAGATCATGTGTGCGGTTCTCGGGCATCTCTTATACACCACATATGGTACACCGTTTGGACCAGGGGATGACTTATTACGCCTGCTCTTCAGCTTTGCATCGAAATCTTCCTTGTCCAGCTTTGTCAGCTCGAACTTAACTACTGGGGGCTTGGCCTCAGGAAGGCCTTCCAACTTAGTGTAGATTGCACCTCTGTCCGTGTCCTTATACTCCTTCTTGAAGAACCTGTCTGCTTCTTCCTTAGAGAAGCTTGGCGGTGCGTTGTTCTGCTTACCATTAAGTAGCTTCTTGCTGTAGTCATACGGGTTCTTCTTAAACTTATCCTGCTCTTTCTTCTCCTGCTTGCCCCTCTTCTTCTTGAGCTCATTGCGTCGACTTTTGTTGTGGAGCCGCACCAGCCGGAGGTACTCTCTTTTCGCTGTGGCTGTAGCGTTAGTGTCCTTACTCCTCTTTGCCGACCTCATATCTTTCTTTGCTATCCTCTTAGAAACCCTAATCGCCTTAGTCTCCCTGTCCTCTCTCTGCTGTTTCTGTTCGAATATCCTCTTCTCTTCCCCAAATCTATATTCCAGGTAGCTGTAGATTCTCCCTTCAGTCTTTTGAAGCCTGATCGCCTCATCCTTCTCTACGATCTCGTGACAAAGCATAACCAAATCTTCATCTATTCCTTTCCATATTCCTCTCTCTGCTGCTTGTGGTAATTTAAGCTTCTTTGTAACCTCAATCTCGATGTTGGGCGGTTCATGATCTATGAACTGAAAACGCAAGTCTGAGCAGGCAGGTTCCTTTGTAGCTCTGTGGTTGTGTTCCTGGCTAGGTTCCTGCTCCGACATAGTATTACGGATATCATCTATCCTCACCAAAGGTTCGGGTTCGAGCTCCGCCGGTCTCATTTTGCATCTCCAGAGATGTTTGTTGATCTGTTTGAACATTCGCTTACACCACTGACAAGTACTATTGTCAAATTCTCTCAAAGATCCTTCATCGTTAAATCCGGGTTGACCTTTGATCCTCCCCACCTGATCGGAGGTCTTGGGGCATTCTCTTTTAGTTGACGTAGTGTGATTTGTCTGTACGAGGAGCCTTACTGAGGCAGTTACGTACTCTGCTCTTTCACAGGAGTCATCAGTTCTTTCCCTGAAGTCATCGAGTCTTTCCCCAATCGTCATCAGCACTTTCCCTGACGTCAGCAGTCTTTCCAGCTGTCAGCAGACTAACACGCCCGTCTGCAGGCGCACAATCCATTTCCGTGTGTGAGAAAAATCAACAATAAACTATTACAGGTTAGATGTTTACCTGAGTTCTATATCTTTCGATAGCAACTCCATCTATCAATCTGATTAGCAAGTCATTCTGTATTCCACCAGTACTTGTGATCCTGGTTGCAGCTTTCAACATGTTTTATGGGCCCAACACTCAGCTTTCACAGTTTATGACTTCTGGCCTCCTTGCGATGTCGTAGCAGGTAGACCATTTCTTGTTGTCGCGGGCTAACCAGATTGTATAGGAACATCGAAGAGCGACCAAAGCAGCCTCATTCAGGGCTTTATTCTTCGTTCTCTTCGCCAATCCAAAGTAGTTAAATAGAGCTGGTACAGTATGGTGCCAGAAGCCCCTACACCCAATCTCTACCGTAAAGAGCAGAGCTTTCCAACCGCACCCGTCGATGCCAGGAATCAGCTCTCTGTTGTAGCGTGCTTCTTTACGTGCTACTTGGTCACTGAAGTTACTCTCGTCACCACAAGTCAGTTCAATCAGAACTACTTCTCTCAAACTATCCGACCATACTACAATGTCGGGTCTCTCCGCTGTGTTGTAGATGTGCTGTGGGAACTGGGCAGGTAGTGTATCCTCGTCCCATATCAGCTTCCAGTCTTTCGCTCTTTCAAAGGGCCTATCCTTCCTCAACTTTGGCTTTGGGTGTTCATACTTCCCATCCTTCGACTTGAACCGTATCCATTCTTTGTCGAAGGTCGTGGAACCTGAGGAATTGTACATCTTGAGTTGGTCAAGCAAGGCTCCGGCTATAACACGTAGGACGTTGTCATGTCTCCAGTTGTACCTTTTGGAGTTTCTTGCTACACTGCAGACGGCTAGGATGTGCTTGATGTTGCACGTCTTCCATCCACAAAGTGCACAATTTCCTGTACTCGAGTAGTTCCACAATTTCATGTTTGCAGGGGTATTAGCCACGTCGTGTGTCGAGTTTAGGTGGAATTTAAGGAGAGCCGGGCTCATCTTGTAGTTGTAGATAAGGCTGTTCCATCCTAAGTCTAACTGCATCGTGTTCTCCCATGTCAAGAACTTGCCCTGTACTCCCTTGTTTACCAGGGTGACTAGCATGTCGTTCTCTGACACCGATTCTACCAGTTGTCTTAGCTTCTGCCTCTCAGTCAACTTTGGTTTGCATCCGAGTCCTACTCGGTCTTTAGTCACTACTCCAACCAACTCCTGGAAGTAAAGATCTCGCTCTCTTGCCGTCAGCTCCGTTGTATAAGACCATCTCGGGCTGTTCTCCTGTTTCTCTCTCTTCTTATTATAGGCTTCTACAACTTTGGTGTCATCACTGTTCTTCAGGGCGTGTCCCTTTGATACCTGAAGAGACTTGTATAAGTCACTCAGCTTCTTCAAGTTTAGCCCGAAGTAATCCTTGCTCCTGTACAGGACTGTCACAGTAATTGATCTAGTAACACCCAACCACTTCTTCAAGAATCTGGTGCAGATAGCATCCAGTTCGTACACAAAACTTACAGGAAGGTTGTAAATCATCAGATCCCAGGACATCTTGCTAGTCAGCATGTTATTGTAGATCCAACACTTCATGACACCGTTGAGACCACACTCATCCACTGTCTGAAACAGAGTTTTTAGTTTGTCTTCAATCCGTTGTTTAGTGTCATTTAACCCTAGATCGACATAGATCCAGTGGCCCAGGAACTTAATCGGGTTGTTTCCTACATAGCTGATTATCTGGCCGTCAATCAATATCTCTGGGTCATAAGCCTGGTACGTACCATCTATCACCTTCATTCCCAGGGAGACACACTTGCTAGGCTTGGCCTTCATTTTCCTACTCCAATCCAAAAACTGCTCCATCAACTCTATCTGCTTCTTTACCTTCTCTAGTCTGGAGGACATAAGTGTTAGGTCATCTGCAAAAGCCCGATTCGATGTAGGTTGCGAGCTAAAGGAGGGCTTATAACCCAGTTCTTTTTGATCTTGTAGAAGATCTAACAGTAAGTTGAATACAATCAGGAACAACACTACTGAAAGAGGGTCTCCTTGAAAGAGGCCTAACATAACGAGCAACAAAACTTTAACCTCATAACAAAATATGACTATCTTCGAGCATTTTTTTTTTTTTACAATGCTATCGACACCGCGCAATTTCACTGTCATTTACAACTTTTAAAAGATAAAAATATCACCGCGCATTCTTCAGACCCTGTGTCGCTGTTCTAAATTTATGTCAAGAGATAAGAGTTATTTAAAATTCTTAATAGTACTATTTAAATTTGCTAATAGCATAATCATATTTTATACATTATTAATACTTTATACATTGTGTGCATATATTTATATTTGATTGTAATTAAAGATTTTAAGGCGTTAGTGCCGAGTAATGCCTTCGGGTAGTGCTCCTCAATCAATCAATCATTTATGCGAACTTGGTCGTTTATACTCCAAGTCCCTTTGTTAAAAAATTAATAAAATTTATCTCAGGAGTTAACTTCATTCAACAATAATAATATCAATATCAATTTATCGCATAAATTTAACTATCGAATACAGGTTTGATTATCGAATATAGGTTCGATTATCAAATGTAGGTTCGATCTGATATAAATTTGTAAAATAAAATATTTAATTATTAAAAACATTACATCAAGTGGTTAAAAATGGATCTGAAAGCTTATCAGCTTATAGTTCAATCATGATAGTAATATTAGGTGTGTGCTGCTGCATGTGCAATTTAATTACTGCAATTTAAAATTGGTTGGAGTCCAGGTATCTTTTAAGTCAGCTGCCTGTGATTGTACTAATAGTGCTTTGGTTCTCAATTTTATCAAGTTAATGGAAGTTTCTAGGCAATTGCTTGAAGTTAAAATTTTTTTATGAACTGTGTTCCAAAGCTTGGCTGCATTAAACAAAAAGGTATTTGATTTATTTAGAAGAATAACAGTTAGACTCGTTGCACGGTTTGAAATGTTGATGGCCTCATAAAGGGAGTAGGGGCAGTGGTACTTGATAATCTTAGAGAATTCTAAAATGCAGTGATATTTGTACAAGTTTTGAGCCGTTAGAATTTTTAGTCTATTAAAAATGGGTTTTGTATGCTCCTTTTCAAAGTGTTTATGGTCTAATTTTTGCATACCATACGGTCTAGTACGTGCACATGTTGATTGTTTATCTAAATATGAGTCGAGATCACCAAAAAGGATCCTTACACAGTGCTTCTGTGTGATAAAAAGACTGTCATTTGATCGTTCTTTAAGGACAACGCCCCAGACACTTATACCATAACTGAGATGTGATTCAAAGAGAGCATTATATATTTTCAAATATAGTTCACCAGGTATCGAGTGTCGAATTCTACAGATTGCACCAGTCATGGACCGAAGTTTTTTACGAATGTAGTGCATATGGGCAGCCCAGTTTAACTTACTATCTATAACAATACCTAGGAATTTGGTATCCTTGACTTTAGTAATAACCTTACCATCGATGAATATTGACCTAGACTCATCTAGTAGGTTAGCAAATGGTCTGGTCCTTGCACAGGTCTCATCATATTCAGAGGCAGGTTTAAAATGGATGTAGCAGCATTTAGACATATTGATATGGAGTAGATTACATTTCATGTAAATCGACACATGTTTAAGAACTAAGTTTGCTTTTTTGTATGTTGCTTCTCTAGATGGTCCTGATATAAAGATATTAGTGTCATCAGCATAAAGTACAAATTTCACCTCACTGTCAGAAAAACAGTTCACTATATCGTTCATATACAGTAGGAAAAGTAACGGCCCTAGAATTGACCCCTGTGGTACCCCAAATTTCACATCCAGTGTTTCTGATGGTACATCGTTATACATAACATACTGCTTTCTGTTAGTCAAATAGCTTTTAAGTAAGGTAAGTGCTGTGCCCCTAATACCATAGGAGTTTAATTTGCTTAGAAGAATGTTGTGGTCAAGGGTGTCGAAGGCTTTGCTTAAGTCAATGAATATTCCTAAGACATGTTTATTGCCAGCTAGAGTCTTTGTAACGGAGTCTATAGATTTGTGTAGAGCATGAGTGGTGGAATGACCTTTTCTAAATCCAAACTGTGAGTCTGTCAGTACACCTTTAGATGTGAAGAAATTATAGAGCCGTTTGTAAATGATCTTCTCGAAAATTTTTCCAAATAAAGGTAATATTGATACAGGCCGATAGTTTTCGATACATTCCTTATTGTCTTTCTTGTAAATAGGAATAACTTTACCAGTTTTAAAAATAGTCGGGAATGTACCACTTTGTATACATGTGTTGTAAAGCCTGGCCAAGGTACCAGCTATAAGCTTTGATGATTTCTTTACAACAATTATTGGTATGTCACTCGCCTTGCCATTTTGAAAATCTTTGATCACCTCAATGATCTCGTCTTTATTAGTTTCTTCCAGATAAATGGAGTCAGATACTGAATTTGACATGAACTGAGCAAATGATTCAATTGGTTCCAGAGAAATACTATTGTTCGACAGTACATTTTTATTGAGATTACTTGCAAGAGATGTAAAGTATTCACAAAATTTGTTAGCAATTATTCGTCTGCAGGTAACTCTCTGACCGTTTATGACAAAATCGTCCTTACATCGAGACATAGTTTTACCACGGAGTTCATTAATAACTTCCCACGTCTTTTTAGAGTTCATGCTGTACTTTTCGAATTTTCTAGTGTAGCACATAGCCTTTGCCATATTTATTGAGCTTTTGAGAAACTTGTCGAATTCCTTGTAGCAAATGTGCTTATTCGGATCCCCGTCAGGTAATTTTAATGTACAAGTCTTTTTCCATTCGAAATACAATCTAGCTTTCTTCTCGATGGAATTAATTAGGCCCTGGGTAATCCAAGGGTTGGTTATGCTATTACGTTTAGTGGTTCTTGGAGTTGGAAGTTTGCAAGACAAGTCTATTTTTTCTTGAAATAGCTGCATAAAAGAGTCAAATGTGTCACAACTGTAGTGGAACATATCCAAATCGTTTTCTATTTCAAGACAGAGCTTCTCTAGGTTAGCATTACTATAGTCGTAGTGTATAGTAATTTTGTCTGGTGAATCAGATAGTGACACAGAGTCGGGGGAAAGCTTAACAAAAGTGAATATAGGGTGGTGATGGGAGATCTTGTCAGATATGACACCAGAGATAAGGGATTGGTCTAATACATTGGTGTGGATATTGTCAATACAAGTCCTGGAACAACCAGGCATATGGTGAGTTGGCACTGATATGGTTGGTATAAAGCCATTGTTAAATATTATTTCTTGGAATTTGTCCTCTGATGAAGATGGGTGGTTTAAAATGTTAACATTGAAATCCCCAAGGATATATACCTTCTTGCCATTCAGTTTAGAGAGAATACGTTCATATGCTTCGTTAAACAGTTCAAGTGATGCGTTTGGAGGACGGTAGATAACCCCTACAACGGTTGGGTCTTTCATACTGGTGATAGATACAAACAGTGATTCTATGTGCTCATTACAGAGAGATAATCCAGTAATCTTATTAAAGTTTAGAGAGTTTTTCAGGTTAAGACAAACTCCTGATCCTTTAGCCTTGAACTGGTTTTTGTCTTGACAGAAATAACGGGATTGGTAACACGAGGAGTATCCACTAAGCTGATATAGTGTTCCATTGTCAGCATCAGTGTTTGTTTCTGCAAGACCAATAACAGAAAACTTGTGGTTTATACTAGACTGCTCAACTGCAAAGTTGTCAAAGTTTGTTGCATTCCCATCAATGTTGAGGAATAAAGTGGACATATATTCGACTGAATTTCCAGGCAGGGTGGTGGCATTCAACTCTGTTATGGAGAATGTTTTGCAGTTTTCAAGAATTTTTGAGCTGTTGTAGATAGATTCAATATAATTAACTGGCTCATCATCAATAAGGCCGTTGTTAGCAAAGTGGGGAGCTTGGTAGAAAGGGTTGTATCGAATAATATCGTTGGCTTCAATACAGACTTTGCAGTATATTTCATCTCGAAATTTGACTATGTTGTCATTAGTTTTGCATTTTTTGTGCATTATTTTGTCACACATCTGACAAATTATGAAAGGGTGTCCAGCTCGTACAGGTTTATTGCAGCAGCAGCAAATTTCGCATATCAATCTAACTATCATGACTGAAGTATAGATCTACGTGGTCGTGGGGAAAATCTGCCTCTAGCTTTGGCATTAACAACATCACTGAATGATCTCCCGTCAACAGGGCTACCAAATATCTTGTGAGCAAAAGCCCGGGAGAGTTTGAATATACCGTTTGATCCAAGGTGAATTGGGTCATCCGGCTTCTTATATCTACAAAACTGCTGATTCAGCAGACCATCTTCGTCAACAAAGCTATTAAGGCCACAGGGGGGGGTCCGAGGTCGATTTTGAGATTTTGAGATATGTTGTAGAGCTCGATCTAAATTTTCAAATGCTTTTGTCCTTACCGAAAACAAAGTTTCCTATTTGAAGATATCGCGCGTTGAATTTTGAGGTTTACCTGTAATTCTATTGTAAATGAAAACTTTAAATGAAATCGTGTTCAAAATCTATCTTCTTTTTCAGTTTATGACTTAGAACCTTGTAACTTGGCAACAATGTTCTTCAAGGTATTTTGAGTTTTTGTTATGTAACGATTTATAATATCTTGCTCCAAAGCTGAGATATGAGGTTAACCATGAGTGCTGGTTACAAAATTTAAAATGGTTAACCTCATAAAAAGAGTTAGGAGCAAAATTACAACAATCGTTACATAACAAACTTTTAAATTTATGTCAGGAACATAAGTTCCAAATTTGAGGTGAAATGGATAAAAACTCTAGGAGAAGATAGATTTTGAAGTCAAAAATTCGAGGTTTTCAGGAGAGGCAAAAAACTGTTTTTTATGTTATGTGATTTTTGAAAATTTTGCCTTTATTTGTATATTTTTCAAAGTTTAACTGCTGAAATAACACAAAAACAATAAAAACAAAGCTTATCGTAGTTTTCAGTTGTAATGGCATCAATATTTCTGCCCTCCATTATCGATTTATCAAAAAAATGAGGTTAAATGAGAATTGGTTAACCTCATTTATAAAAAAAAGTAAAATAGCTACAGACAAATGAGTGGTGGCAAAGTATCCACCACAAAAATATATATTGATTCAAAGCATAATGTTTTTTTGCATTTTTTGAGGCCTCGACCCCCCCCTGTGGCCTTAAAATCTAATGTACCTATTCTAGAATTGGTATCACAGTATCCAAATAAAAACCTGCAATTTGTGCTAGAGATCGGAAGGCAGTGATACTGTTATCACTATCATCTCTTAAGATAGACCAGCGCAGCATGGTTGGTCACTAGAGGAATGCTCATGCAGGGTTTCTCTGTAGGAACAGCTGCACAGTGGACAGGAGAAAACTCTGTGGTAATTGTTGTCCAATACCTGACAATTTGGACACTGAGGGCCACCCTTGCCTGGAAGGCTGCAAAGGTGAAGTCATGGCCGTGTAAGAGAGACATAACCTTGGTCTCTGTGCTTCTGCTTGAGTAGCGAGGAAAGAACTTTTGGCTCCTTTCATCAATGTTATCCAGTATCTGATCCTCACTCTGATTTATTATTGCGTTCAGCAGGAGATGTTTATTCCAAGTAAAGTCCATGAAGTGCATAATTTCTTCTTTTGAGTAGCTGACAACATCATTCTGGACACTAGTCAGAAGGTCTGTTTTGCTTCTGTTCAGTTCGTTGGACCCAGTTGTTCACGTTAGAATCTTGCGTATCTCATCAATATGGTGCTGGTATCGGTGGGCCTTTGCTTCCTCTAGCTGCAAGATGAGCCCTTGCATAAATGGGTCACTTGTAAGAGCTTTTATTATGACTTTTATAGTGACCATCTTGTAGGATATCTCAAGGGGGGAATCCCAAGCACAACAGAGGTCAAATCTTTGGGAGGATCCGGTGAGTGGCCCCGCTTATCTTCAAAAGGACCCTGGCATAAATGTCTTTGAAAGTATCGAGGTTATCTTTAAGCCATATAGGAGCAGCAAATAGAAGTTTTGTGGGTACTACTGTTCTGAAGAGCATTGTGAGTGAGCTTGCATTCAGACCTCTGTGGCGGTTGGAGTTTTGGGTGATCCTGTGGGCTGTAACAGTATATCCTGTCATCACTCCTGGAGTAATGGATATTATATGTTTATTTCAATATATATAATAATCAATAAATTAGAATAGAAACTTGTCTTCTTTTCAGCTCACTCTTCTGAAACCTCTTCCTCTACATTCTCAGCCTCATCCTCAACTTCATTATCTTCATCATCAACATCATCACCCCTGTCTTCATCACTGGTGGTGTGTGCGAGATTTAGGTCCAGTTCATCAACAGGTATTGCTTTCTCATAATACCGTCCTCTGTGTCCTCTCACTGCAATCAATACTGTCTTAAGTAGCTCAAACCGCAAACGACGTCTTAGATTTGCCATGATGAGGCTTTTGTCCTGGCTGGTCTTGGCTGCCAGAAGTGTTGCTACTCGTTTAAGGAACATGGTAGCCTGTGGGCCCATACCTCCGGTGGTCGAGAATACAAGGCCATTGCAGGTTCCTTTTTCAATTTGTACACAGCGGTCTCCATATTTCCTTTCTTTCTCTCTCTCATGCTTGCTGTACATCTTTGCTGGGGTATTGTGATTAGCGTTGGATTTGGCTCCGGGGTGTAAAACCCTGATATCAAAAAAATGCCATCTCCATTGGTGACCACAAACCTCTAGCTGCTATGTCGAGCCTTGCCCCATCATCAAGGATGGTACCAGGGTGAAGGCTTTCTCCAGTGCATGGCTGGAGTGTGGGCTCTACAACAACCTCATTACAGATTTTTTCAAGAATGCTTGCAACAGTGTCTCTCAGTCGGTTGTGTCTGCTGTTGACAAAGCCTCCTTTCTTGCAAATAAGAATGTGGTTGTAGGTGTTATCTTTGCCACAAATGCATTTCTTGGCTATGTTGGCAATGGGTAGAGCATATCTCAATGGTATCGCGTCTTTGAACCCTCGCTTGTTCAGGACAAAGCCGTACTTCTCATAGGGAAGTCCGGTCAGCCAGCTTGATGCACCTTTTTCACATGCATGTGGGATCTTTTCACTGATCGAAGGTGGAAGTAAGAGTAACAGTAAGTTATTGCAGAATTAAAGATATTAGTACAGTATTGTCTTGTAGCAAAAATAGACATGAAAGAAAATTGTATGGTAACGCTCGATTTACTATAGTACTTTATAAGTGGTGCTTTTTAAAGTAATTTTAATATTTAAAGATTACCCGTTTTGATTGATTCACGATGTCAATCCTTTGCATTTCCCGATCTGTATAAGCATTATTGGATGCGCGGCGCGGCCCACTAGGGCATAGCGCTACAACCGTTTTGATTGACGATCATGTCGACCCTTCCAAATCGTTGCCGGCCGCAAATTAACAGAGCATATACGATTTTGTCAAAGCAACGATCGTTGCTCTATTTAAAGCCCTTGCACTTAATTCACAATGTTTATCCTTCGCATCTCGCCGAACTTTTTCGGATCATTGTCTCGGGTTAAAATTTTGAGAAGAAAGCAGCGCGCGCTACGCCGCTACTTTTGACTTTGTTCTTCGAAGATATTTAAACGAGTATTATTCGTAAACTTAATTGAAGATGTCAATCTTTTGCAGCTCGGCGTGGCCCAGTGTGCAGTGTGGAATATTTCGCTGTTCCAGTAATGCATCTTGCAACAAATTAAACGATTGATGATAGTTGAGCGGAAGGTCAATTTATTTCTAGTTCACGAAAACACTGGGCTGTCGTTCATTGTTAATTGACTAGCATGCAGCACGCACTATTTCGTAAATATTAGAGAAGTACCCACTTCATATACTTTATCGAAGTTTGTATATTGTCACTCCGCAAGCGTTTTTGTCAAATTTTCGACGCGCACTACGCGCAAAAGCATTTAGTTGTTATCAATTGGCACCCGCACGTTCATCATAAATTTCAAACAGCTATAACTCAGCGAGATTATGTCCGTTCTAGCTCATATTTTCACACCAAATAGAACATAATGTGATCTTATTGCTGACAAAATATGAATATAATTACTCTATTTGCCTTAGAGTAATAGACTGTCAAAGTTTAAAACGCGCATCGGCATTGGTATAGCACGTGACTAATAAGGCCAAATTTATACTTCTTAACATATTATCGATCCTTAGACATCATACTATTATATTGTGTCCAATTAGCGGTTAGGTCTCTAAACTCGTAGCAGAAAACACGTCTTTTTGCCCGTAAGAGCCTCTACTATATTGCCTCGAGAAGAAAGCGGTGCGCAACTTTGAAAAAATTTAAACAAGTAACATTGCATTCGCGTTCGTCAAATTGGGCCGCTAAAAATAAACATTTAAAACACTTTTTGTTTTTAATGTAAGCCCTGGAAGGGTTCCAGTTTAAAAATAAATAAATAAGTGAGGAAAATGTCATTTGCATTCAAACTACTTATAATTAAATGGCAATTGATACAATCGGTAGAACACAATCAAATACAAATTTCATGTAGCAACAATGAACAAACAACAAAGTTGATTCAGGATGTCAATCCTTCGCAGCTCGGCGAGGCCCAGTGGTGCATTTCGCCGATCTACCGAAAAATTGCGAGAAGAATTATTTGATGCGCGGCGCGGCCCACAGGAGGGGCTAAGTGCAAAGAAACTGCTGCTCACTGCTGCTCACTGCTGCTCACTGCTATTAACTGCTCATGCTGCTCACTGCTGCTCACTGCTGCTCACTGCTACTAACTGCTGCTCACTGCTGCTGTCGCGCGCGCGCCCATAGCAGCAGTGAGCAGCATTTAGTAGCAGTGAGCAGCAGTGAGCAGCAGTTTCTGAAGAAAGCAAAAAGTATAATATAATACGTGAGTGGCTTGAGCCGCGCCGCATAAGAACGGATGCGTGCTGGCGTGCAGGGGCTGGAGTACGCTTGTATGTAGATTAATGAAATGTTGCATTGTAAATACTGAGAATTGACAATATATTATGATCTGATAGTAAATTTACAAAGCTGGCTTTGGATTTAGGAAAGATTATAATTTGTAATTTATTTTAAAAAACCACGGATAGTTTTAAATTTATTTTTATTCGTCGTATAATCATAAACAATTTAATCCTGTTTTCAAGAATGCGCGGCTTTGGCGGCCAGTTATTGACTTATACATTAAATTGAATTTTAAATAGAAATGTGAATATATTAAAATTTAAAACTTTCAAAACGGAGGCTTATAAATATTATTATATTACATACATGTTACATGGTAAGGTCTCCTCCTAGTCGTTGGAGTGGCCTGCATCACACACATCGCGTTGGCGGCGTAACATATGTCTCCACTGTACTCGATTGGTAGCCAAAGCTTCTGTTGTGTCGTTGTCGATGTTTTCAACACCTGTAAACTTAGCAGCATCTTCGAGTACGCAGGACTTCCAGTTCTTACGGGGTCTGCCCCTTGACCTCTTTCCATAGTTTGGCTTCCAGTTCAACAGAAACCTCGGTAGTCTAGAGTCTGGCATTCTAACTACATGTCCATACCAACGTAGCTTGGCAGCACTGATGAAAGTCTCAACTGACTTGATGATAGCCCTCCTAAGAACTTCGTCGTTGGTTACATGAAAGAACCATTTAATCCTAAGGATCCTTCTCAAGGAGGTTTGATGGAAAACCTCGAAACGTTTCATCTGCTTTTTGGTGGTGTTCCAGACTTCAGCTCCATACACAACAACAAGATGGTGAGGACAGCAGCCCTATAGATCCTGATCTTGGTTGGAGTCTTTATAGTTCTGCTATTCCAAATGTTCCAGAGCTGATGAAAGGCGCCATTAGCCTTCTGGATACGGACATCCAGGTCTCTGTTGATTGTCCCATCCCCACTAATAGTTGCACCCAGGTAGACAAAGTTGCTAACCTGCTCGACGGGTTCACCCTCAACCGACGGCTCAATACAATCATCCTTGATGAAAGGTCGCTGGGAGGCGCACTTGCTTACAGCCATGCATTGGGTCTTCTTTGCATTTATTCTGAGCCCAGCGTAGGAGCTGTAATGAACTAATAGATCAGTTGATTCCTGTAGGCCTTCCCCTGAGTTGTCCATAATAGCCATGTCATCAGCATAATCGGTGTCCAGAATGACCTTTTCCTCGACCGTCTTCATCTCTTTCTGCAGCACTGCGCCTTGACTGATGATCTTGTTGGTCTCAGCCAGAAATGCAGAAAAGTTTAGGCAGAAATTAAAGACAGGAGGTGCTTGAATGTCACCCTGACCTGTGCCTGAGTTAACATCAAACCAGTCTGTCAGCTCCCCATTAACCCTCACGGCACTCATGGTACCCCCAAAAAATGACTGAAATATTCTGACATATTTTTCAGGCAGCCCATAGTGTCTCATACTGCACCAAATAAAGTCCCTTCTGATAGAATCGAACGCTGCCTTGAAATCCACAAAATTAATGTAAAGAGGAATGTTAAACTCAAGACAGTTATGAATAATAGTTCGGAGAGAATAAATCTGATCAATACATGAGCGGTTCTGTCTAAATCCGCACTGATTCTCCCTGAGGAGACACTCCATACCAGCATGTAACCGCTTAAGAAGAATCATCTGAAAAAGCTTGGATGCTGTAGACCTTAATGTGATCCCTCTGTTGTTCCCGCAGACTGAAGTGTCTCCTTTCTTCCCAATAACAATGATCACACCCTTTAACCAATCTTCAGGAACAGTCTCTTCTTCCCACACTTTCTTGAATAGACACTCTAGTTGATCAACTAGAGCACTCGCACCATACTTCAGTTGCTCGTTAGTTATCCCGTCCACTCCTGGGCTTTTGTTGTTCTTAAGCTTTGTCAGGGAATAACTAATCTCGTCTCTGGTGGGTGGTCCATCCGAACAAGAGAGAGAGTTAAAGTGGGGTTGGGGTGGTACTGTATCAAGGTCGGCAAGGTTGACACTTGATGATGGGGGGTTCAGAAGTTCAGTAAAGTGCTCCTTCCACCTATCCCTCTGCTGTTGGGGATCCGTGATCTTCCTACCGTCCTTGTCCCGGACACAAGGTGCTTGAGGCTTCTTGTTCTTACCAGAGATCTTCTTGATCTTTGCCCATACCTCACGCTGCTGACCTTTGCTCGCTGCTTCCTCAAGATCAGTAGCTACTCTAACTGAGCTACTGCCCAGTTATTGTCGTCTAGCTTGCTGCTTTTCTTGACTAACTTATTAAGTTTAGAATACTCTGACCTGTTAGTGTCCGAGTTTGGGTCTTTGCGCTTAAACTGTGCCCGCTGAGTCAATAAATCCTTGGTCTTCCGTGACAGGTGTTGCTCCTTTGCCTTCCGGGGTCTTTTGCATAGTACCTCCAGTGAGACATCAGTGACGGTCTGACTGAGATTACGCCACATATCCTCGAGGTCGACCTCACTATCCAGACTTGCAAATCGGTTTTTTGAAGAGCCACATTGTACTCTAAAACCGTATTACTATCCCTCAGGCGCTCAATGGCAGGCACATTGGGCCTGTTGGCGTTGATCTTTGTCACTGACTGAAGTTTGATTTTCAGCAGTCCTAGAACCAGATAATGATCGGAGCCGATGTCTGCCCCGCGACATACCCTAACATCAAAAAGTGACTGACGAAACCGCTTTCCAATGCAGATATGATCTATCTGATTGACGGTGAGCCCGTTGGGGGACCGCCATGTTCCCTTGTGAATGTTCTTGTGCTCGAAGAGAGTTCCCCCGATGACAAGCTGGTTCGTCGCACAGAAATCCACAAGTCTTGTCCCGTTGTCATTTGATGAGCTATGGAGTGATTCCCCACCGATGACCGCTTCACTTCCATATCTGCCTGATGTTACTTTTGCATTAAAATCGCCGAGCAGTAACTTGATATCGTGACGAGGTAGCCCATCAAATGTATCTGTGAGTGTCCTATAAAACTTATCTTTCTCACTCTCCTCTGCACCCTCAGTTGGAGCATAGGCCACAACAACAGAGATGTTGATTTGCTTACTATGCAGCCTAGCAGTTTAAAACCCGCTCCGATGTGGGAGTGAACGATATCAGGGAGTTTCTGATTCGTTTTGAAAGACTGAGACCGACTCCCTGTCTCTTGATCCCGTCGACTCTACCGGAATGGATGAGTAGACTGCCATTGTCCAGTAGAGTGGTGCCAGATCCAGGCATGTGAGTCTCGGTGATCCCCAAAAGATCCAATCTGTACTGATCAATGTTTTTACTAAGTTGGTAGAGCTGTGTAGATGAGCTGACAAGAGATAGAACGTTCCATGTTCCAAAACGTAAAAACTGTTTGCAATAATTTACTGGATTGATTTGTTGGAAGCAGGGTCAACATGGATGATCTGTTGACTAATAAATCTGGTCGGATGACGAGTACCCCCTCTTCTCATCAGGCGACTGGGGTCCCGTAGGCTTTGCCCAGCCTCCGTCATGCTGGAACATCCGTCCTTGAATTGGAAGTAGCACTCCGTCCATTTGATGTGTGTGTTGTTTCAGTAGCGTTGTTATTTGAGGTGGAAGGGATGCTGGCCCTTCGCACCCGATGAACTGCATGCAGTCCTAACGAGACAGATGTCCCGGTTATATTTTTCGACCTGTACTGGTCTAGAGCCGCAGTGTTCTGTTACCGTTCACCTGTTTTAACTGGAATCACCCAGAACAGGCTACTAAGCTTAACAGTGGCACCTCAAGAAGGGTGTGGCTCTTCACCACGCACTACGGATCTTGGGCTCGGAGAGGTTGTGTAAGACACTTCACGAGCCCCTGGAGTTTGGAAAACCCCTTAACCACCAATATATTATGATTGTAAAATAAAGGATAAAATTTTAAATTTGTTTCACTAAAATTTGTTTCACTTCTTTGCACCCCTCCTGTGGGCCCAGTAGTGCATCGCGCTACAAACAACAAAGAGACTAAAGAAAACACAAACTGTGTTAAATTACAACTTTATCCCTGTCTCTATGATGGCTTGATGTATATATATTTGATTGTTGATCTTTTTTGATTTAACTGAATATTGGTAGCAGTGCGCTGGACAATTTCTGCATTACCTGTGTTTTGCGCTCTGCCAATTGCATCAATTGATTTAATTTAATGTATAATAACAGTAAAAGTTAAAAATTTTAAGTTTGGGTAAAATAGTATAAAACTGCAATTACAATATCCTACGTTCGATAAACATCAAAGTTACTATTATATACTCAATACTGCGCCCTTTTTAGTAGAGGCTCTTACGGGCATTGTCTGCTCAATACGCTAGGGACCCCAGATACACCTTACTAGACGTATTTTTGACCGTAGAATCGATTAAAAGTAGTTTCAAGATGATTGGACTGATTTTTCTGGGTTAAAATCGCAAAAAACCGATTTTTGGGCCAAAAATAGGCCAAAAAACCATGTTTTTTGATATTTTGAGCAAGTTAATTTTGTTGGCATGTCGGCAAAATTTGCATGGAGATAGCTGAAAGACAGCCGCACAAGATGGTATAAAAATAAAACAAATCCCTCTTATCTATTTTTTCTGGGGTAAAAATCCAAAAAAGTGGTAAAAATTTTGACTTTTTTGCTTGAAGTTTGAATAATTTTTTGCAGTTGTATTAAATCAACCCAAAAATAGTTTCATCGTGTTCGCCTAAATTTTTCGTTTCCGAGAAGCACCCACTTCATATACTTTATCGAAGTTTGAATATTGTCACTCCGCAAGCGTTTTTGCCAAATTTTCGACGCGCACTACGCGCAAAAGCATTTAGTTGTTATCAATTGGCACCCGCGCGTTCATCATAAATTTCAAACAGCTATAACTCAGCGAGATTATGTTCTAGATCATATTTTCACACCAAATAGAAAATAATGTGATCTTATTGCTTCTTTACATATTATCGATCCTTAGACATCATAATATTGTGTCCAATTAGCGGTTAGGTCTCTAAACTCGTAGCAGAAAACACGCCTTTTTGCCCGTAAGAGCCTCTACTATTTGCACATATCTGAAATGGAAATGCTATTGCCCCAAAGAGATGTCTGAACAGGGATCAAGTGTTGAAATAAAATTATTGCAAACAAAAGACTGGGTAATACAGTGCTCAGACTGTAAACAATCATGGCATGCCTCTTGCGGTAATCTACCTGGTACCAATAAACTCTCCCAGAGTGATTTAGACTGCATCAGCCAAAAATGGCTATGTCCCTGGTGTTACACTTGCATCTTTCCTAGGCCTAAGAACCACCCATCTGCTAAAAAAGAAAAAATTCTTGCTGAAGAAGCCATTACCTGTGCCACAGCAGTTCAACTCAACGAGAGCACCCTCCTGGAAACTTCATTGCTCCAGAAGATAAGTGAATCAGTTAAAGAAAGCATTGAAAGGTCAATCCCGAGCATTGACATAACATCCCTGAATGCTCGCCTAGACGACCTTAACAGTGAAATTCAGGAGTTTAAAGGAAGAGCAAATGCATCCCCTCAGCTTAACTACAAAGAACAACCTAGACCTGTTACTCCATCACCCACGAAAAGAAATCTAAAATGTCCTGAACAGCCTTACGAGCAGTACAAAGAGTTATATCTGACAAACGAGGAATTGAGCAGTGTAGGAGACCTTTTAGGTTATCTGAAGGACTCTGGAGATTTCATTGAAGAGAATGGCCACAGCGTCCGGCTATATGGAGAGTCCTACAGCTACACTGGTTCCCAGCCCCCTAAACAACAGGAGCCCATCCCACCTGAACTTGTTTCTATTATTGACAGGTTCTCCTCAGAACTACAACTCGAGCACAAGCCAAACTCGGTCCTCATTAACCACTATCCTTCCTCAGACAGACTTTCCCCATCCCAAAGCTACCTAGCTATGCATTCTGATGATGAATCCACGATTCTTGCCAACTCAAAAATTGTCACAATCTCCATTGGTGCAACTAGAACTGTGCTTTTTGAGTCCAAACAAGACAGAGACCAAGATCCTGTTAAGCTTGATGTGAAGTCTAACTCACTTTACACCATGACAAGGTCTTCACAAAATTGGTACCGCCACGGTGTGCCAAAATTATCTGATGATACCTCAACAGAGGAGAGATTTTCGATCACCTTCAGATCTCTCAGCAGCCAGTCTCGACGAAGCATCGTTTTAATCGGTGATTCGAATACCAAAGATGTCAACTTTGGGGATGGTACAGGTAAAGTTGGTCATTCCTTCCCTGGTAAACGAGTAAAGGCTGCCCGTGTCAAAGACATCAATCCACACCTGTGTGCTGGATTCTCCAACGCTTTCCTTATGTGTGGTACCAACGATCTACGCTGCGAAAACGTAAAAAATGTCTCAGATATCCACGAGGCAGTGTCAACACTGAAGAATAAACTAACGGAAATACGTCAATTGTGTCCACTTACTAACATTTTTGTTGTACCTGTTTTACCATCAAGAATCCATGAAATGAATAAAAATATAATGCTCTACAACAACTTGGTACAGGAGATGATAAAGAACTGTTTTCCTAATATTTGGTTTCAGGGTATGTATGGTTTTTTAGATAACAATAAGCTATTATCTGTTAAATTCACTAGGGGTAACGACATGATTCACTTAGGAAGTAGAGGTTTAGCTAAGTTTGTAAGCCACATGAAAAACTGTGTGTTTCTGAAGGAAAAGGTGTCTAGGGAGTCAGCACAGAGGGTTGGATCCACTGGTCCAACCTAACCGACACATTACTATGATCATGAAATTAATTAAGGAGGTCTGTGAGCCATGCTCAAGGCCCATCAACATTGGGCAGCCCCTACTAGAATGTGAAGCCTGTCGGACAGCTATTCATACTAAATGTTTTAAAGTAGCTGGTTTCTGCCCCACCAACGGTCTATGGGTATGTAAGGTTTGTTCACTGAACGTGATACCACGCTACAACCCCTTCTCTGGGATGATTAGTGATGGTGGTGATAAATTCTACGATGATGAAGGTGGATGTGATGACGAAACTATTCAAAAAATTTCGAATGTTCTAGACCAATGTCAGAGCTACTCCACAGCTGATCTTAATAGGGTAGTCAAGGAACTTCAAAACTCATGTAATCTTTCATCCACACACTCAAAATTCACATCCTACTTTGTCAACTTAGATGGTAACAAAACCAACTTCGATTGTCTTAACGTTGAACTCAAACGAATTGAACTAAATTTCTCTGTAATTGGTATCGCTGAAACAAACACAGATGAACCTCTTAAAGAACTATACAGAATACCGCAATACAACAGTTTTTATCAGGTCACTCAGGAAAACAAGCTGAAAGGGACTGGTGTTGCCCTCTATGTAGCAAATCACCTTAATGCAGAAGTCATAGAAAATCTTGGCTACTGCACGCCTGATATTGAATCAATCTTTGTTAAGATCACTCAATCATCCAGCAAGCTCACACTCATCTCAGGGGTCATCTATCGCCCTCCAAATGGTGACATTCATAATTTCCTTAAGTCATTTGATCACATATGTAAACTCCTCCCTAAATCTGGTGTACGTATAATGGGGGACTTTAATGTTGACCTTCTTAAAGTGAATGGTGACGCTGGTCATGGCAACTATACTCTTTTTGAAGAATGCTTATTTAGAAATGGTTTCGCTCCTGTTATTTCGATACCTACACATGAGAGACCAAATTGCAAACCATCTTGTATTGACAACATCCTCACAAATGACCCTGGTAACTGTGTTCTCTCAGGTTGTATAACAGATAGAATTGGTGACCATGCTCCAACATTTGAATTCACTGACATCGAATTCGAGGTTGGTCCAAAAAGTGAAAAACATGTCCAGTACTACGACTTCAGCAATGCCAACCTTAATAAATTCCTAACCCTACTGAACACTGACCTCTCAAAGCTCCACACTTCTCATGAATTCTCGGATTTTACTAAATTATTTGATCATGTACTTGATTCAACATGCAAACTTGTAAAGCCAAAAACTACTAAACGGAATCCTATCAATAACCCCTGGATAACAGATAGTATTTCATCAGCCGTTGAAAAAAAACATGAATTAAAAGATGCCTGGATTACATCTAAAACTAAGGCAAACCCTGATGGAAACCAGGATCTCGAGCAAACCTTCAAGGTATACCGAAGGATCCTCAAATCTGTAATTAACACTGCAAAAAATACTTACTCTTGCAACCAAATCATAGAAAATAAGCACGACCGTAAGAAGACATGGCAAATCATTAATGAACTCAGAGGGAAGTGTAAAAAGGGTATCAAACCCTCATTTATAATCGACAACAGAAAAATAACAGATAGAAGGGTTATTGCAAACGAGTTCAACAAATACTTTAACTCCATTGCCTCCACTCTAAATGAATCAATAGCTGACCTGCCTATACAGGCTTCTGAATTTTCAACATTTGAAGACTACCTCCTGCCATCCAACAACAACTCTATATTCCTAACTGACTGTTCACATACTGAGCTCATGGAAATAATTTCCAAGCTGGAAAATGGCAAATCTAGTGATATCCCAATCCGTGTGATCAAAAAGTCAGCTCATCTAATCTGCCCTGTTTTAGCCCAACATTTCAATAAACTGATGATGAGCGGGGTATTTCCCGATGTATTGAAAGTTGGGAAAGTTACTCCTATATTTAAGAAAGGAAACGAAGAGGATGTAGGAAACTACAGACCTGTCTCTACTCTGCCCATATTTGGTAAGATATTTGAAAAAGTGATATACAGCCGTATCTATAGTTTCGCTTTGTCACAAAATATCCTTGATGAAAACCAATTTGGATTCCGCAAGTCCCATTCTACTAGCCATGCTGTTAACTACTCTGTTAGGATTATTGAAGAGAGCATAAAAAAACGAAACCATGTTCTAGGAATATTTATAGATTTGAGTAAAGCATTTGATACAATCGACCATAGTACACTCCTAACAAAACTAGATAGGTATGGAATAAGAGGCAATGCAAACTGTCTCATTAAAAGCTACTTATCAAATAGAACACAGTACACAGAAGTCCTTAATGAAAAATCCGAAAACCTCATCATTAAATATGGAGTTCCACAAGGCTCTGTTTTGGGACCGCTCCTTTTTCTTCTATACATAAATGATATTTCCAATTCCTCAGATTTAGGAACTTTCATACTATTTGCCGACGACACCAACATTTTTATTAATGGCAAAACTGTAGAAGAAGCTTATGAGAAAGGCAACAAATTGCTAAGCTGTATAAAAAAGTATATGATCCTTAACAAACTACACATCAACATGTCAAAGTGCTGTTATATGCATTTTAAACCAAAGGCTAGTAAACCAGTAGAATTTCCAGATTCGCTTCAACTCCATATTGATGGCTTTCCAATTAAAAAAACCAAAGCAACAAAGTTTCTTGGAGTTGTTATTGATGAACAGCTTTCCTGGGGGCCTCATATAACAGCACTTAAACGAAAGTTAAACTATGCCTCTGCCACCTTAAATAGAATTAGGGACTCTGTACCGAAGGAACTCCATAAAGACCTATACCACACACTATTTGAATCCCACCTTACATATTGTATCTCAGTTTGGGGTGATGCAGCACTCTTTAGGACAGCAAGTATCTGGTTGTCTCAGAAGCACTGCGTACGGGTCCTCTTTGGTGATAAAGAGGCATACCTAAACAAGTTCCTAACATGTGCAAGAACAAGAGAGTTTGACAGCCAGGCACTTGACCATACATTCTTCCAACTAGAGCACTGTAAACCACTTTTCAAGCAACAAAACATCCTGGCTTTCAAAAATTTATATACATATCACACTTTTATGGAAGTTTTTAAAATACTGAAATTAAGGTGCCCAGCATCACTGCAACAGCATTATCAGCCATCTTCTAGAAAGGAAACCACTCTCATTTCACAACTCCCATCTAATGACTTCATATCAAGATCCACAAAAATCTGGAGCACAATTGCACCTAAACTTAAGCTTTTTGACTACTCCTACAAGATTAGCCTTGCTAAAAGTCGCCTGAAAAAGGCACTTCTAAAGCTGCAACATGCTTATAATGATTCAGCATGGACTTCAAGCGATTATGACATAATGCAGCTGTCATTTGAAAACAATCCCCTTCAACAAATGTAATCCAGTGTTCTCACTTCTCGGCCCACAGGTTCCTCCTATTAAAAAATTTTTGATTTTGGTAAATGTGTGCTGACTCCACCACCTATGTATTTAACCTAATATTTAGTGTATTACAGGTAGACATTGACTTAGGTAGGTATTTTTCTCTTAAGGTAGATATTAAGAATTTGGTAAATTTCTTAATTGTATGACTATTTCCATTATTGAGACGTTTTAAATATTTGATTTAAGAGGTTTTTTTTATAGGACTGGTTCACAGTGTGAACAGATTCCAGATTTATATATTTTTAAAGTGATATTTAATAAATGATTAAAAGAACCAATTTTAAAGTTGCCATAGTAAAGCCTTTAGGTCCAAAAATATACCCATTATGCTCACGTAAAAACAACTCTAAATCAGTAGGCTGTCACTCTATTAATGCACCACACCGCTTCCTCCACTGCACTAAAAGTTATACAATAAATTCTTCAATCCTAATTTTGTATCGTGATGGAGACCGGTGTCCATACAAAAATTTTACTAGGTTGCCGTTTGGTGTGAGCAATAGCGAACAGCACGAACACTCCTTTGCCCCGTCAACCTATATCTAATCTATTTAAAGAGTGACAACCATACTACACATTGAATTAGGATTCCTTTAAATATCAAATTGATTTATTGTAAACTTGTTTACTCTGTAATAAATGGCATAAAATTGAATTTTTGTTTAACTGAATTTTTGTTTAACTGAAATAATCAAACATAAATTTGTGTACATAATTTTATTGTGAAACAAATTTTTAGTGAAACAAATTTAAAATTTTATCCTTTATTTTACAATCATAATATAATAATATTTATAAGCCTCCGTTTTGAAACGGACTAAAGGTCGTGATAGTTATATGTAAAATTTATTTTTGTTTGTTTTAATTGATACTAAATAAAATTGTTGGTTTCTTGTAATTGTTGTTTTCTTGATCCGTCCTGATATGTTTTAGTAGATAAGCTTTTAGTGTAGTCGATAGCATTGCTTGTGGTAGTCCCAACGCCTCATGGAGGCAGTTCAGCTTCTGGATAACATTGAGCTTCGTGAGGTATGTCATGATGTAAAAGTTCAACCCCAGCTACAGAAGGTAAATGAGGGTGACTGCCTCAACCCCAAGACTATAACAGGTGACCAAGTTCGGCTTGATGTATCTGCTAGAGGAGTTTGGACTCCATTTGATAAGACCTTCTTGACATAAGGGTTTCACACCCCAATTGCTTATAATCAAACAGGACAAAAACTCTTCAAGAAGTATACGAGAGAACGAGAACGAGAAGAAGGACAAGTACTTGGAGAGAGTGTTGAATGTGGAGAAGGCTACCTTCACCCCGGCTGTATTCTTCACATCTGGAGGAATGTCTAAAGAGTGTAAGCAGTTCGTCAACAGAGTAACAGACCTCATTGCAAGAAAAAGGAAGGAAAGGTACTGTGATGTAGTAAGACATGTGAGAACAAGGATAAGATTTGCAATGTTGAGAACAACTCTTGTTGCTCTACGAGGGTACCAAGGAAAGAAGGTGGACACCAACGTGAGATTCAGCTATCAGAAGTCTCATACAAGCTCATCCCTGCCCCTATAATGGAGTAGATCATGTGTTTTGTTAAAAATTTTTTGAAAAAATTATTGGTAGCAATGAATTTTGCTCTGCCAATTGCAACACTAAAAATTTGATTGTGCTCTGCCAATTGCATCACTTGATTAAATTGAATGTATATATAATACTGTTTGACACACTTTCCGTAAAACCCTGATTTACTGTGGAATTTGGGGAAAAGAAACACAGCGGTAAATTGGGGTTTGCGGTAAATCAGGCGCAGTAAGTTCGACGCAGTACATTGATGAAAGGAGCAAACAATTATTTCCTCGCTACTCAAGCAGAAGCACAGAGACCAAGGTTATATCCTCAGTGTCCAAATTGTAATGTATTGGACACCAATTACCATAGAATCTTCTACTGTCCACTGTGCAGCTGCTCTTACAGGGAAACCCTGCAGGAGCACTCCTCTAATGACCAACCATGCTGGTCTATCTTAAGAGATGATAGTGATAACAGCATCACTGCCTTCCGCTCTCTAGCACAAATTTCCATTGGTGAACTATCATAAAGATTATTATTATAGTGCTCTCCCTACCCTTCTCCTTGTGACATTTCTTCTCCTTCAGCCTCTACCACTCACTCTACTGCCTCATCTTCTGGATGTCATTATCTTTAGTTTAGTTGAGGATTCTCAACACCCACTCTCAAGTTGAGTACTCTCGACCCACTTAGTCCACATACCTTGCAAACTTACAGCACTGGTTCCACTAGTCAATCGTAGGAGAAGAGAAAGCTTAATAACAAATTTGATGGCTGCATTTTGTTTGATTTATTAGGTCCTAGTATTTATCCCCATTGTTTTAAACTTTTAAGAGAACTCTCTTTAAATTATTTTAATGCAGTCACTCAGATAAGTTTTATACCTGGACACTTCAACAAAGACACATACTCTGCCCACAATAAGGGGCCATAATTGTCTCAATTATGTAACTGTATAGAATTATAATCATTATCAGCTTCTGTTTACAATTCTCTTGAAGATTGCGCAGAGCCCCTGGGCCCCCTTAAAAGGGATCGTACTCTCCGATCCTGGTAAGCCTGGAGGGACTTTTCAACTTTATTCAAATATGCCAAACTTAAAGTACTGAAACTATGTTGGTCGTCGGTATGTTGCCATTATCTGCATTCTGCTTTTAGTTTCCTTTACTCACATCACTGAGCATCTGCGATGGATAATTAGCACACAAGGACTAAACTGACCTTTAAAACATGACACCAACTATACCACGTAACCATAGCTCCGAAATAAATATATTGTACTACATACAAACATCTGGCCTGATCCTTTTCACATTGTGCGTCCCCAGGGGGTTCGGTGAAGCCCTTACAGGCAACTGTGTCCTTTTACCAGCCTCAATAAAATTGGTCATGCCCAGTACACAGTCATAAAACTGTAACCAACTATTTAAAAATTAGACATCTTTAGCTAAAATTTTAAATTTTAAAGTCATAGAGCAAGCTTCTTAATTTAAAACTTTCTTAAGGACTTATATTTTACCCTAACTATGACTGTGGTGGCCTTTCATACTCGTAACTAATTTCAAAATTTGAAAGTAAAAATAGATTATTAGTGACAACAATTATAGTTTAAACATTCCATTCTGCATTGTGTTCCATATTAGAAAGAATTTATGATATGTATTGATTGAAATTGGAAATAAATTTTAACTTTTGTTTTATTAAAAACTTTTGTTTTATTGACTATACTCTTTTTGATGATGCCTTATTTAGAAAAATGTTTCCCCACTCCTGTTATTTCGATGACTACACATGAGAGGACCAAATTGCAAACCATCTTGTATTGACAACATCCTCACAAATGACCCTGGTAACTGTGTTCTCTCAGGTTGTATAACAGATAGAATTGGTGAACATGCTCCACATTTGAATTCACTGACATCCGAATTCGTGGTTGGTCCAAAAAGTGAAAACATGTCCTGTACTACGACTTCAGCAATCAACCTTAATAAATTCCTAACCCTACTGAACACTGATACTCTCAAGCTCCACACTTCTCATGAATTCTGCGGATTTACTAAAATTATTTGTAGTACTTGATTCAAACATGCAAAAACTTGTAAAGCCATTAACTTAATAAACGGAATCCTATCAATATCCCCTGGATACAGATAGTATTTCATCAGCCGTTGAAAAACAAAACATGAATCTAAAGATAGCCTGGGATTAAATCTAAAAAACTAAGGCAAACCCTGATGGAAAACCAGGATTCGAGCAAACCTTCTAAGGTATAACGAAGGATCCTCAAATCTGTAATTATCACTGGCAAAAAATACTTACTCTTGCAACAAATCATAGAAAATAAGCACGAACCGTTAAGAAGACATGGCAACTATTAATGTACTCAGAGGGAGGTGTAAAAAGAGTATTCAAACCCCATATATAAATCGAAAACAGAAAAATCAACAGATAGAAGTGTTATTGCAAACGAGTTCAACAAATACTTTAACTCCCATTGCTCAATCTAATGAATCAATAGCTGACTGCCTATACAGGCTTCTGAATTTTCAACATTGAAGACTACCTCTGCCATCCAACAAACCAACTCTATATTTTCTAAAATGAACTGTTACTTATGAGCTCATGGAAATAATTTCCAAGTTGGAAAAATGGCAAATCTAGTGTTATCCCAATCCGTTGTGATCAAAAAGTCAGCTCATCTATCTGCCCTGTTATAGCCCAACATTTCAACCACTGATGATGGCGGGTATTTCCCGATGTATTGAAGTTGGGCAGTTACCTCCTATATCTAAGAAAGGAAACGAAGAGGTTGTAGGAAACTACAGACCTGTCTCTACTCTGCCCATACTTTGGTAAGTATTTGAAAGGTGATATACAGCCGTAATCTATAGTTTCGCTCTGTCACAAAATATCCTTGATGAAAACCAATTAGGCTTCCGCAAAGTCCATTCTACTAGCCATGCTGTTAACTACTCTGTTAGATTATTGAAGAGAGCATAAAAAAAGAAACCATGTTCTAGGATATTTATAGATTTGAGTTAAAGCATTTGTACAATCGACCATAGTACACTCCTAACAAAACTAGATAGGTTTGGATTAAGAGGCAATGCAAACTGTCTCATTAAAGCTACTTATCAAATTTGAACACGTAACAGAAGTACTCCAAGGTAAATTCCGAAAACCTCTTCATTAAATATGGAGTTCCACAAGGCTCTGTTCTTTGGAACGCTCCTTTTTCTTCTATACATAAATGATATTTCAATTCCTCGATTTGAATCTTTTCATACTATGTGCCGGACGACACCACATTTTTATTAATGGCAAAATGTAGAAGAAGCTTATGAGAAAAGCAACAAAATTGACAGATGTTTCGTGACGTAAAAGTTAGTTTTAGTTTTATTTTAAACCACTTCTTCTAAACCGTTGTTTCCGTTGGACCCAAAACTACAAGAGAAGAGCCCGTTAACATTGGCGACGAGGATTACGACCGACGTTGGGACATCTTGCTGCTGAAGGCTACAACAATTACGCCTTACTGCAGAATAAATGATGGAGAAAAGGTAACAACGGACAACTGAGATCCTGGTTCCAGATAAAAGGCCTTGCTAGGAGGTAACCCAGATAAAGTCCTTGCTGGGAGGTAACCCAGATAAAAGTCCTTGCTGGGAGGTAACCCAGATAAAGTCCTTGCTGGGAGGTAACCCAGATAAAAGTCCTTGCTGGGAGGTAACCCAGATAAAGTCCTTGCTGGGAGGTAACCCAGATAAAAGTCCTTGCTGGGAGGTAACCCAGATAAAGTCCTTGCTGGGAGGTAACCCAGATAAAGTCCTTGCTGGGAGGTAACCCAGATTTAGTCTTTACTGGGAGGTAACCCAGATATCAAGTCCTTGCTGGGAGGTAACCCAGATCTGATGTTTCCCCAAGATCCTGTAAACTTAAAATGGAACTCAATCCATGGTATCTATAGTGGCGTCAACCTACGATAGGAACATAGTGACAGAGGGGTGTGGAGAACGGATAAGCTGACTACAAACGGTTGATTACTCGGACAATCTAGTCCTACTTTAATCTACTGGATACAAACATAAGAGTTGAGATGAAAAGAGGTATATTTTTTAACCTTTTAATTTTTAAAGCCTATTTGAGAAGAAATAATAAAAATTTTTATCAAAATCAACACGAGAGCAGAAAATTTTGGAGATTTCAAAAAATTGTCAATCTTATTTTTTGCTACGAAATCATGAATAGATTCATCTAAAATTTTAACAAAATTTTATGATAAGTTTACGAGTTTCATAATGTTCAACATTTTAATGAAACAGTCTACTTAGTAAGTGAACAAAAACTAAGGTTATCACTTGAAAATTTTTCGTATAACATTGCCCAACCTCAAATCTTTGTCATTTTTTCAAGTATTATTATGCTATTTCAAGTTAATGATATGTTGATGCTTGACTTGGAGCTAAGTTAAAGTTAGTTCATATACTAACTAGAAACTAGAGTTGTTTAGCATTTTGAACTAGGAGTGTGATCGTTTGTTCCAGTGAAATACCAGTATGACACAGTAGGTTTAAGTGAAATACGCAGTAGGTGTCTGGTGTAAGTGAAATGAACAGTGAAATACACGGTAAATTTGAGTGAAATGCACAGTGAATTTAAAGTGAAGTGTATGTGAAATGTGCAGTAAAAATATCGGTAGGTGTTTCTCGAGTGACCGCATGCTGCGACGGTCTGATAATGAGTGATAAGGTCCAACAATTGAGTTGGCTTGTTACAGCTTTAAAAAGTTTATGAATAATAATAATATAGCCAGCTGTTAGTGTAAATCCCGAAAACGAATGGGTTTGAATTACTTGCGGGTCCTGCTATTTATGATAAAAACTTGCTATTGACTTGTAGCCTACTATAAGAGTATAAGTTTACCTATAATATTGGCCTTGTATAAAACATGACGGCTAGAACTGCTTCACATGGTAAAATCCATGGAAATTTGTAGTGTGTATTTCAAGTTGATATAACTCTTGAGACTATTAATACATTAACCTGACAATATTTTGTGCAATGACGATTGTATGAAATTAAATGACAGATAAGGATGCACTGACAGGGCACTGACTCTCTTTATGCACAAAGACTCAAGACTGAACCGACGACTTTAACTTTGAATTATTTTAGGGAAAGTTAGTAAGTTCGGCCGTTCATGGAATAGCGATATCGTATAATATATCATAATAGACAGAAAATTATTCAGTTGAGTAAGCCTTAGTTACTGATACTAGTATTTCAGTAAGAGCATTGAAGTATTAAATCGTACCATTCAAAGTAAGGAATTGCACTTACACGCTGGATGAATTTGAATGCATTTTAGGTCGTAGTAGTTCTCTTTTGAGAGTAATGTAATAATGTATGCGTCATAAATTAGACTGACGTTGATACGGTTTGATTTTAATGGAGGTTGACCTATTAGCAATGTTGAAATTGCTTTGTTTGAAGTTTATAGTATATGTACAGATCATGATCATGAATAATTGCTTTGTCCTTGGTTGCGAAGCTAACAGCCAAGACAAGCAGAACTTGGCGCTTTTGTTGTGAGAATTGTGTAACGGCGTGTGGTTGTTAAGTTGACAACCGAGAATATGCTTGCAAGCTATTGTGGAGAGTTTTTTTTTTGTTGCCGTCGAATGCCAAGTTTTGAGAACTTAAACTACTGACCGTGTAATAAATGCTAAGTGTGAGTGAGAGATGTTTTGTGAGAAAGTGTAAGAATAAGTATAAGTGAATTTCGGGCAAGTATTTTCCGAGTGGCACGGGACATTTTAATGCAATTTAATTTATGTCTGAATAAATTAGTCTGCCCATCTAGAAAGTAGAAACAGAAATCTTGTCTCAGTTTGTATGGTGAATCTTAGGGATAGGACAGAATTTAGTCCATTAGTACATTAGGACTAGCCGACTATGGTAAACTGCCAGTTGTATTTTATACAAAGTTGCAAAGTTATAATCATTATAACTGATCGCAGCTTGTGGTTGTTTAGTGATAAAGTGAACGACCTGAATTTAGGCTTAGGAGTTGCTGATGTTTTGTGTTGCGGTGTAATGCCAAGTTTTGAGAACTTCATACCTTTAAGTTTAGAGATTGAGAGTTTATTTTTAAATGTAACACCATAGAGTGTTGTAAGTTGTACCTCAGGAACGAGTGACTGTGCAAGTGAGTGTAAGTGTACCAGGATTAGAATACGTTATTGATATGATTCCGAGTTATCTATCAGAAATTAAGTTTTAAAAATTCATCGGAATATTTTCCTAATTCGAAATTAGGAATAGACGTGTAAACTCAATGTGAACGTAATTAAATGTAATATTAAGTTTAAGAGCAAGTTATAACCAATTTTTTCCTCTAGTATCATTCAGAATATTTTGTTAACCTTTAACTAAGAATATATTTTTGAAATAATGTAAAACTTATCGGTAGGTATTAACAGCAAGTTAGAGCAGAGCCGTTAAATCTGGAATTGCACTCGCAGGCCAAGGCCAAGGCTTCTGAGTAGTAAGGATTTATACAGTAGTGCATGCTCTACTTTACGACACGTTAGTCGTTAATACTGAACGTACAATTACAAAGAAGACATCATTATTTGATCGGTATAATTACCATTAAGCTTTTCAGGATTTTAATTATAATAATTCGTAATTATAATAATTTAATTATAATAAATCGTAAGCTTTAAGTGTAAAATAAATATATAAAGATAGTTATTAACTTACAATTTAAAAAGTTCTTAATAAGAACTTGCAGAAGCCCGTTGGTGGCTCCAAGTCCCACTCTGAGTCCCACTTCTTCGAATGTCTTGAATTACTTTATCAATCTCATGAGATGCTTTATTATCAAACAATACGTAATAAATCTTGTATGTTGAGTTTTAACTCAGTCTCTATACATATCCGCTCTGTGATATCTATTGTGCTCGTCTCTGAACACATATCTGCTTTATTGATAACAAGAATATCCCCAAAATTGGTAGTTATTGAAGACATCTTTGTCCCTCGCTGACATTTCTTCTTCTGTCCATTCTTAGCAGTTTCTTTTGGTTGTGTTCGTCCAGGAAAACACACGACTCATCTTTTCGAAACAGTGACGAGAGAACGTGCTTTTCTCTTCTATTTCTGCCCGGGAGGCAATACTAGTACAACTTACTTAATAAGGATAATTAAATTATAAATAATAATAATAATAATAAAGACTTTGTGATATACAATTGTTGCAGTTGTTAGTTTTCTCTTGTTTTCTTTCTCTTGCTCTGCAAGCCCTGTTTCTTGTTTAATACGGCATATAATTATCGTGTTTCGCATTGTAAAATGTAATAAACATTGGTAATAGAGTAAGATTATTGGAAATTCTTTTTGCTCGGTTTATAATATTTAATTGTATAATTTGTAATGGTTTCTCCCGCTTTTCTTCCTTGCACAACAAGCCCTGTCTCTTATAAATACAACTCCTGTAAATACAACCTTGAAAGATTTGTAGATACACATAGTTTCTACACCTTTATCCACTGGTCCCTAGGGTCAGCTGATCCCGGGCCAGAGGAAAACTACCGAATGCCGAGGTTTGACGCCTAGGCAGTAAAGATCTCTTATTAAGACCCTTTATAATACAAAGAATACGATATATGTTTAAAAAAATGCTGAGTTGTCAGTGGAACTCGAATTTGAAAATTAGTTGACTCGAAACAGTGTGAGCATGTTTGACTTTGTCGATTGTCTTGCGTGGTTAAACTAGATGCAACGTTCAACGTATGATTAGAAGGTGGCACAGGAGAACATATATATTGTTATTGAAATTTAAGTCATTTTTAAGCAAATAAGTAGTTATGTTGCGAATTATTTTGCATCATGTCAACTTCATTGTGTAACGAAGCTGGCTGTACATTTTGAAAATTTTGTGTTGGCCTAACTTGGTTAATCAAATTGTTTTTTCCACTGATGCCAAAAATTGGCATCGGCAAAAGCTGCCGATGAAAATAAAGCTAAAGCAGCCTGCCTAAATAATGAGATATAATATTGATCAGATTACCCGTTTAGTGGTAGCTGTACCTAAGAGAAAAATTTCAGAATCAAGATTAATTTTAGATTTAAATATGTACAGGTTCAAGGGTTAGCAAGTTGTGGTAATCAGAAGCCGTAAAACAGCAAAGTGATTACCACACGTGTTTTGTGCCGGCCATCCCTGGGCCTGCAGTTAGATTTCTATCGATGCATCAGTATCGATAGGAAACTAACGGCCAGTAGTACTGATAGTATCATGCTCTGATTTTTTATTGTTGAAATATGTGAAATTCTAATAACGCAAATTTCGTTTAACACTAAATAGCTTTAATCGCGAATGCAGTTATGATCAAAAGAAAACTAAGAAAATTAGAAAAAAAGATTTTATATAAGTATATACAAAAATAATAAAAAAATGTTAGCTAGACTGATATTATGTTAACTTACTCTCAGAATTAGTTCTTTGATTTAAATGATTGTTAATGTTTTGAGGAGGGAGGAGAATGATGGACAATTCATGGACAAAAAGAGACTGAGAGTAGAATTTTAGATGAGTTTTATTATTGTTGATATATTAATGTTGATATATTAATAGTTGATATATTTTTAAAATGGTTGACTGTACACATTTACCAATTTCCAGATTGTCAATAATAAAAGAAAGAAAAGTTCGAAAAGGAAGTACAGCCAATCATTTATGTTTACTAGAAACTTGAATTTAAAAATAATCTTTGATTATGAGCTCTAGAGATATGTTTTCATAAATAGAAAAAATGTGTTAAGACTTTTGTTGCATTGTAAAATGTTGTGAAGATTCATTTGATAATTTTATTCTTTAAGCACGAAACATCAAAAACATAAATAAAATTATCTTAAAAAAGGGAGGTATGTTAGGTAATAGGATTGCATAATTATGATTAAGATAATATTGAACAGGACACAGGTGTCTTGATCGTGACCTTTCTAGGACCATTAGGGTCAGTTCATTCAACCATGCATTTAAGTGAACGCTGTGCAAAATATACTGTAATTTTACCATTGGTTGACAACTAGGCGAGGTAGCCTTCCATTGGTTGTAAGTCATGTGACCTAGGTCACATGAGCATAGCAGGTGGACTAAAGCCTCATTTAACCTCGGTCAGCTCGAGCACTAAACATTAGTGTGACGTCAGAATAGTTATTAAGATCGGCACGGCAGGTAATATAAAATACAGATGTTTCGTGACGTAAAAGTTAGTTTTAGTTTTATTTTAAACCACTTCTTCTAAACCGTTGTTTCCGTTGGACCCAAAACTACAAGAGAAGAGCCCGTTAACAGTAGGATATTTGGTAATTTATAATTTAAATGGTAGAGTAAACTACACATTATATTATATTTTAAATTAACAGACCTGTTGGTCCACCTGTACAAGAGAAGAGTTAACAGCAGCATCACTAAACTCCCTGGGTCCCCCTCCGACACGGCCCTCTAAAACAGTTACACGCTGTTGGTACATTATCTCCCTGTGTTTGTAGTCGTCTAGATCAGCTTGTAAAGCTGCTAGTTTGGGCAGGTTTGACACTTTGTCTGCTAGAAGTTGGGTTTGTTGGTTCTGCTGCAACTGTCGTACTGACGCCTGAGGTGTGCAGTGTGTAAGTATGAGAAACTATTTAATGTTCCAATATATTGTACTACGTGTTATAAATGAGATCTCAGCCATACAAAGTCAATTCTACAGTTCAACATCTTCAAATCAATGTCATTACAAGCAAAATGTTAAATTATGATATTTAATGATCTATTTAAAGTGAATAATATTTATTATATCAGTTGGTAAAAAAGAATATTACGTATGTTTTACCTCTTTCTGTTCGAGTAATTGCTTCAGAGCAACGTTGTTGGACGCCAGATCTTTATTTTCTAGAAAGAGTCGCGTTATTTCGTCCTTCTGATGCTCTTTTAGACCTCTCATCTCCTCATAGACCTTAACATTCTCCGACTGGTACCCTGTAGCGGCATCACGTGAGATTGATGCACAATCACGTCATTCAAATACTAAACAATAATAAAAACCAAACCAAAGTACGTTTAAAAACTAGATAACTGACCACTAAGAAGGTTCTCCAGTTCAGCAACTTGTTTGTTAAGATGCTCCACTCTGGAGTCCGCATCTCCTCCACCTCCTCCACCACCCGCATTCCCGGCATTTTTCACCCGCGACTGCAGCACATACACGTCCTGCTTGTACTTGTGAAGCTCCTGCGAGTGTGCTGTCTTGAGGGTGCTGACACGCTCCTTGTGTGCACGCTGTGTCTCCTGCAGCTGCTCCTGAACCTGGCGCAACTCCTCCTGGGTGCGCCTATACAGCTCCTTCCACGCTTCCACATCTCTGAGGTGGGAACATCAGATACACAACAGTTTGGAAAATTCCAGTTTCATAAATTACTCTGATAATACGATAATTAAAGTTAGGGATTTAGACGTTTAGAAAAAAATACTGATTTTAGACTAGTAATATAGTAAATTTGGTTATAATACAACTAAGATACAACTAAGATACAACTAAGATACAACTAAGATACAACTAAGATACAACTAAGATACAACTAAGATACAACTAAGATACAACTAAGATAAAACTAAGATACAACTAAGATACAACTAAGATAAAACTAAGATACAACTAAGATAAAACTAAGATACAACTAAGATACAACTAAGATACAACTTAGATACAACTAAGATACAACTAATAGCAATTATTAGAATTACCCATCTGCTTGAATGACCTCCACAAGACTCTTGTCAGTTAACGCACATGTCCATGTGTTACCAAGGTTCTGTTTAGACAAGTTAACATTATTTTTCCCATCTGAAAAAAAAAAACAGTTATTAAAGAAACTGGATAACAATGAATGGTGTCTCCCATTAATCTGATTATTCAAGGCGTTATTTTCTACTAAACACTGAACTTTTCTAAGTTTTCATCAATTTAGTTTAGAGTCGTTTACAATAAAAGATGTTTTAATTTTTTCTTTGCCTTATGATGAGTTACACTTTTGTTCACTTTTACACATTTGCTCACATCACTCACAGTCAGCCGCTCTGGCATGGTTAATCACCTTCCTTGTGTTGCTGGCTAATCATAAATACCTAATTTCATTTCATTTTTTCATACTTACCATTTTGATGAGAAGGTTTAGGTTTACCCCTAATGTAAGCTGCAACGGGGGACTGTGCCACTATTTTAGATTTAGCCGAGGAAGTCCTAACAGGAACTTTACTTTTTGAGGGTCCTGGCGAAAAGCTATGTTTAAAAATATAAACCGTCTGTCAAAAATAAAGAGTTTTAAAAACGTTATAAAATTTAAAATAATTAAAAGCGAAAATTCAAAATGCGAAAACCTGAATCCTTCGTTGTGATAGTTGGTTTCTTGATGCTGCTCGTAAACTTTTTAGTGTCCTGACCTTTCTTCTTAGGGGCAGGAGTTTTTGGTTTGACAAACTCAGAATCAGGAGTTTTATCTGACCTGGAATCTGATGCTCTACTGCTCTCTATACTGGACCTACAAAAACTGGTGATACTTCCTTGCTAAGACAAAAGTTAACTACACCGTGCCATTTAATAGGGTTACTAATATTGTACCAATATACTCACCTCGACCTGGAGGTTCATATCCAGAAGGCAAATGGCGCCTTTCATCAGCTCTGGAACATTTGGAATAGCAGAACTATAAAGACTCCAACCAAGATCAGGATCTATAAGGCTGCTGCCCTCACCATCTTGTTGTATGGAGCTGAAGTCTGGAACACCACCAACGCGATGTGTGTGATGCAGGCCACTCCAACGACTAGGAAGAGACCTTACCATGTAACATGTATGTAACATACTCAACTTCAAATGAACATGTCCATAAATAAACTACTGTAATCTTCGAGTGCTCAGAATATTTGGCTAAAGCAGATTTAGGACGTACTACCATAACTTAGTCCTACTAAACAAAGTAATAGCGGAGAAGTATTTTTAAAGCACCATGAAGCAATTCTTATCCTTCATTGCTTTTTGGCAGTCCCACTAGAGGCTTTATCTGCATCTGATTGTCAACCACAAGTCCATTCTCAAGATGGTCGGTTCCTGATTTCAAAGTCAGACTATGCAAAATAACTTTGTTGAAGGTGTCAGTTAATTATCACGGATTGGGGACGATATTACTCCTCCCTGCGTTAATACAGCTATTTAACATAACTGTAGTTGGACAGAGTACTGGCAATTGTGAGAGTATAACGAGAGGATGGGAGCTGCTTCTTCTAGCGTTGGGCGCCGGAGCTGCGGGTGTGGGAAAACTTTCGGTGATCTCCTTCATGAACAGAATGAGATACAGACTAGTGTTCACAGTGATAGCAGAGACTTTACTCCTTAGTTGCGCAGCCATACTTTACTGGCCAGTAAATTCGATAATCATAGTTACAATGAGCGTTGTTGTTAAGTTTACGTATGGTATTATGCAAATGGCCACAACGTATGTAATGTATGACCTGAGATACTTCGGCTCAAGAATTTTAGCCCTTGGGACTGGAATTGCATCTGGAATCTCAATAATCGTTGGCGCATCAGGCACTGCACTGCAATAGGGTCTTTTGCACCACCATGGATAGCAGTGCTTAGTGCTTTGGTGGTGAGTGTTTTGGAGATATTTGTTGTCTTATCCATGTATGAGATGGATGATCTGCAAAACAACTGCTACTTAGTACTTAAGTACTGGGCTTGATCAGACAACTCGGACACTGGCGAACATTATCATAGTGGACTTAAACAGATATAATAGCAATATTAGCGAAATTTAATACTGATAATTAATATATATTTATAACTAGGTTACTGTATTAGTGAAATATATTTTTCTAACCTTATCTCTTGACTCTTTTGGGCAGCTTTCGCTTTTATTTTTGCCAGATAATAAGCCATATCTTTCTCCTGGGAATAATCAGGATTTGTAGTTGAAATAGTTTCATGTGACTGGGAAGGTTTCCCCTTTGTCTCCCCTTGTGTGTCCACTTCATTGTTATCCTTGAAGTGAGGATCTCTTTTGCTCAGTACTGGACTTAAGTCAAAACCAGTAGTGCGGTCCTGGAACCTGTCCTGAAATTACCATGATTTGTTATTAATAATAATATAGCATTTATTTGTCATAATTACGACATAGGGCTTTGACTCAAATTGAACTGATTAATAAAATAAAGCATGAAAGATTAAAATTTTAACCATATCGATGGGCGTCGATTCGAACGGGTTTAAAGTTGTTTTCATGGGAGAGTAAGCAGTTTTCGAAGGGGATTCTGCAGGTGCAAGTCGCATTTCATCCGGACGATTAAACTTGTCGTTGTCTGAAACATCCTCATAACTTTCAAACTGGTCACTCGAGTAGTCACGTTCTGAAAAAATGTTACTAGCTCAATTGTATCCAGAAAATAGTGTTGTAAATGTTGCAAAGTTATGGTACACCATAGTGCCGTGTCTGAAGCACTCTAAACAACCAGACTACAGCTGAATGAAGTGAGAAAAATGTATGTAAAACATTTGTAAAATCTATTTTGTCTGAACCAAAACACAGCGGTTAAACCATTATGACATTGGTGCCGACAAACCTGGAGCCAACTCTAAAAACTCACCGGAGGTTTTAACATCCTGAAGAATCTTATCGACTTCTTCTTCCACCTCGGACACCTTAACTTCACTAGGAGTCTCCTCGCTAGGGGTCTCCTCTTCTCTTATCACTGGAGACTCGTTCTTCTCAAAATCTTCCTCCAGGGGCATGTCTGCTATTGATGCTCCGGTGGCCATCAAGGTGTTGTCTTTAGGAAGACTACTCTCCATGAATGACACTGAGAAATATGTATTGATAGTTTGAGTTTAAGTTTGGGCAAATACCCTTCAAGGCAACTTTACAATTTGGCTAAAATCTGGCCAAGGCTCAAAAAATAGTTAATTTTACGTCAAAAACAACAAGCTACTTTTAACTCTGCTTCCCAACCATTAGTTAAAGAATTAAAAAAGGAGGTTTTTGGGTACCGGGCCATCCTGGTTACCTTGCTATGGGCTGTTCCCCTGGCTTATGCAGGTCTAGTTTACCCATATTATATATAAAAAAGGAGCACATAAACGACATTTTTCTTGCTTGATAAAATATTTGTCCATTTTTATATTTCTCTTGTCAAATTCTAAAGCTTAATGTAGTAATATCACTGAGCACTCACCTTTATCCAGAAGGTTGGACTCTTTCATGACAGAACTCGGGATAGCAAGAGATTCACTGAGATATTCATTGCAATTCATGAAATGAATTAACTATTTGCAGTATTGTAATATTTGACAAGAACAGTTTCTAGAAAGTAAAAATAATCACTGTTGTAGGTACTAGCAATTAAATGCATGAATTAAATAGCTTGACAATTTTGATAGCGTAATATTCTAAAACAATTACCACAGAAATATTCAAACTCACTTTGGTGGTAGTTCAGCAGAGAGGCCTCTTTGAAAATTGACAATTTGATCCTCAACTTGCTTTTCAATGATATTCTTATCTCCAGAAATGTTGATGTCTGTACTTATATGCAATGATTTCATTCCTGCCATTAATTTTAAGGCCTCTGTATTCAGAGAGTCAGATTCTTGATGAACAGTCAGTTCATCTGAACTCTCTGAATCAGGATTGGAAGAGACCGGGTAATCTTCTGGATTCGGTAGAGGTGTGTCAACATGTGGTAAAGGAGTGTCTGAGTGTATCTGCTCCTCGTGGGACATGGACTCTTCAGTTTCTGACATTACTTCTGCAATCGGATTGCGAGGTTGAAACTTTCCATCAAAAGACTTATTCAAAAATGGCATAGGGGAGGCAGGACTTAGCATGCTTGTACTGCTACCAAGATCGGTTGTGATCTCGATATCAGTTGTTTTATTTCCGGCATCTTCGTCAACAGATTCACTAGCCTCAAGGAATTGATCAACATCATCGAATGAACTGAGAAAGCTTTTCCGGTTATCTTTACTGCCATGGTTAACATCATCAGCCATCCTATTTCTGAAAATTATGAAATTTAGTGATTTATAAAAATTATGTTATTTTTTACATCAAATTCGAACCATGGCCATGGCCATGGTTTGAGGTAAAACATGAAAACTTAATAGCAAATGTTACTAACAGTAATTTAAGCCTTACAAGCAAAAAATCCCTGGCAGTCAGTGGCGTAACGAACGGCCCCGCTGACCCTGCTGTGCGGGGGGCGCCATCTTAGGGGGCGCAAAATCGTCGTTTGAAGGTGGGACAATTTTGAAAAACTCAACTGAGGTACTAGCAAATCTGCGCGGTTTGCTCTAAAAACACACTTTTTTAGAGATTTTACCGGCGTATCCTCTAAAATCACCCAATTTGTTCAATTTTAGGGAAGGGTGCCAAAAGGGGAAGAGGCGCCAACAGGGGGCGCATTTTCGGGCGGCGGGGGGGGGGGGGGGGGGGGGGGGGGGGGCGCCAACAGGCAACATTACGCCACTGCTGGCAGCAGGTTATAAAACAGAGGACTGATTATTTTGTTAATGATAAGTTAACCTAAACAACCATTACTAATTACTGGTACCAAATGATAAACCACTTCTAATAACAAATTATTAAAGGAATCTGTTGATCATACTCACTGTACAATAGTGAACGATATAAAAGTTCGCATGATTCAAATTCAGGCATAAAAATTACTCTAGGGATAAATAGAAGTAGAGATAATGCATAATCTTACTCCATCTATTATGCACCGTGAAGTCACTGTATGTATGTATATATTTGTTCGCATTCAACCTTAAAGAGGAAGCTACATTGAGGGTTCATAAACTTCATACAACTTTATGGAGGTTGGGCGGTTTGACAGATTTTGAAAATTTCTATCTTAATAGTAAGGTATGGTGCAAACTATTTTGTCTCCGAACTTATCAACAAGTAAGATTGCTTTTGTGGCTTCGTCTTCAAAGTGCTTCCGGGCTGCATGAATTACTGTTTCCACACCTCTTTAAAGGCCACCACACAGTTGTACAGGGTGCTGTGTTCTTGATAATGTCCTGATTCAACGTGGTCATTGGAAAGTTATAGGCAAAAAACTGTTTTGGTCACGTGGCAGGCTAGCTCCACAGGAGGACCAAAGTGCAAAGAAACTGCTACTAACTGCTGCTAACTGCTGCTAACTGCTACTAACTGCTGCTAACTGCTACTAACTGCTGCTAACTGCTGCTGACTGCTGCTAACTGCTGCTGTCGCGCGCAATTTGCAGCAGTTAGCAGTAGTTAGCAGCAGTCAGCAGTGCAGCAGTAAGCAGCAGTTAGTAGCAGTTAGCAGCAGTTAGCAGCAGTCAGTAGCAGTCAGCAGCAGTTAGCAGCAGTTAGCAGCAGTTAGCAGCAGTCAGCAGCAGTTAGCAGCAGTTTCTTTGCACTTTGGTCCTCCTGTGGCTCTAGTTAAACACAAATTCTTCACCTAACCATGTGCTTTCGCGCCACTGCGGGCGGGCGGATGCGATACTGTATACTGCAAGCGCAAGGGCTCTGGATAGAGCAACTGCAACACAAATTCGATTGTTTAGGGCTCGGGTTAGGGTTGTGGTTAGGGTTATATAGCATAGATAGCTTCAGGGTTGTGGTTATATTAAGCAGGATTAGGGATTATGTAAAACCGTTTTATTCAGCTGCAAAACCAAAAAGACCAAAGTCATTTGATAATTTTTGGGAGAGCAAACTATTAAAAGCCCTTTTCACCAATCACGCTGTAACCCCTTTTTCGCGCGCGGCAGCCTTTGGCTGAAAATACTTGTTTCCTATCCGGCTGGCCGGAGTGAACTGTAAACGCTTCGCGTGCACGAGACCCAGCAGACCTTACTGGCTGGCGATTTTATTACTACAGGTGATCACATCTACACAGCTTGTTGAACTCCGCGCGCGCTGATCATTATTTCATTGCATTTAATTTGCAATTAATAATTTGCACGCTTCAAACATTCCAAGAATGCAATTGCACCACGTAATATGATTTAGCCAATCAGAGAACAAGAATCCGCAAAGTTAAAGCTGCGCACTTTTATATTATAAGGTCCAAAATAAGACTTTTCGCGATAATTCAAAATCTACGTTGTCTTGAATTTTCCTCCTGGGGAGGAAACGCTATTTTTACAAAGTGAACATTTTGTTGAAAACCAGACGTTTCTATCTCTTTTATTTGCGAAGTTAGGCACCTACCAGTAAGGTTCAGGGAATCAGGGAGTCATACAAAGTGAATGTAGCAACTTGGAGGACTTCGCCGCTTCGACGCGAACTAGCATTCTTGCTTCGCATCTCGATGGGTTGACATCCTCAATCAAGTAGCAACAGTCACCTAACCATGACCATATGCTTTCGCGCTTGTTTCACAAGCGCCACAGCATAGCAATGACATGGCTTTGGTTACTGGTTAGTATATATGATATATAGAGCAAACGTGAATTTTTCCTCTACTTCAAAAAGAATAATATTGAAGCAAATAATCTTAAATTGAACGATTTCCCAATTCCCATTAAATTTTTGCGTCGTCGACACACGTCGAATGAGTGTCGTTCACTATATTATATTATAAAATATTCAAACAATATACACATAATATAGCAATGACCCTATATAAAATTCTGTAAAAATGGTACAAATTTAGAAACTGAGGTAAAAATAAAAATAAAACCCTTTGTAATAATATATATAAAAACCACTAAATCACATCATATCACAACAAAAAGTAGTTTAGACCCCCATCCAACTAGAGCACTCCATGACCTTTTAGTATAGGGTTTAAGAGTGTTGATCAGGTTAAGGGGGCAGGGGGGGGGTCTTCATGGAAATTTTCATTTTTTGAGCAATCACCCTGAAACTTTCAGGATATGTTCTAGGGATCATTTAGAAGAGATGAGCCGGGCAGAATTTTGAGATAGGCCTTTAAAACATTTTTATTCAATTTTGAAAATCGTGGACCTCGTTTTTTGATGATTTTTCGAGGTCCACGATTTTCAAAATCGAATAAAAATGTTTTAAAAGCCTATCTCAAAATTCTGCCCGGCTCATCTCTTCTAAATGATCCCTAGAACATATTCTGAAAGTTTCAGGGTGATTGCTCAAAAAATGTAGGAGAAGATAGATTTTTAGACTCGATTTTCAGGGCACGAGATCAAAAATCGCTCGCGCAATACAATAACACACACGCGCTGACCTTTGACCGGCAATAATTTCGGCTAGGAACGATATTTTTGCACGGGATCAAAAGCATCTGACAGATATTACTCCCCTCTATCAGAAACAACTAAAAAATCGATTTTGAGAAAATTTCCATGAAGACCCCCCCCTGCCCCCTTAAGGTCCAAATCACTTATTGCCGTGGGTGGAAGGGTTCTGGTACCTCTGTACCCCCTGATAGAGATTATACAGGTTCTGAGTAGATCAAAACGCAGTCTGCAACTGACAAATGACATCACATCACAATACCGTTGGCCTTTCTTTAGGCTGATCTTTTCAGCGAGATGTTTTAGAAACTGTGAAGCCTCAGTTGCCATTCCTCCTGTAGTACTGAACACCAGTGGCGTGAAGGTAGCCTTTTCAACATTGAGGACTCTGTCATTGTACTCACGTTTTTTGCTTTTCTCGTGAGATTGGTACATCTGTGAGATGCTCTTGTCACTGTTGGACTGGGCTTGAGGGTGAAGTACCCTTACATCTGTGAATGCCCTGTCCAGCGGCGACCAAAACGATCTCGCACTGATGTCCAGTCTTGCACCATCCTGTCTATTTGTTCCATTAGATAGTTCAAGTGTGTGAGGAACGGAGAGAAGCTGGGGTTCTGTTTCAACGTCTTTGCAAACAGTGGTTAGGAGTTCAGCTATTGTATCTCTTAGTGAATTGTGTCTAAGTGAAACGTAGCCTCCGATTTTGCAGGTTAGAGTATGGTTGATATGATTTTGATTTCCACATACACATAGGGAACTTCTGTTAGCTGTAGACAGTGTAAGATTATATCTGAGTGAGAGGGCATCAAAGAATTCTTGTTTGTTAAGGACGTACCCACATGCTTTTAGAGGGAGTGTGGATAACCAAATGGATGCTCACTTGTATTATTTTAACGGGTGATACTCGTAAAATATTTGTTCCAAATATTAGGACCGTCGACGAGTCCAACTCGGCGCGCGTCCTAATAGGTTATAAACCTACAAGCTAAGAACTCCAAATTTTGTGCACACATTTGGCTTGATAATTTAAAATAATTTAAAACCTTTCCCAAAGTTTCAAGTTCATTGTTCAAAATTTGGCTGAGTTATGACCATTTCAAAATTCATCGGAAACGTGATCCGAGCACTCAGTCAGTGATCTCTGCACTCAATCAGTGATCTCGTCACCCAATCTGATTAAGAGTAAGGCGTTAGCTGTATTAATGATTAATGAGGTTCATTAGGCTTTACCAAACATACTGAGGAGATGACGACCTGATCATTTGATTGGATACCGATAATGACTTTGCTAGACAGGAAAACACCAAATTCTTCGTAAAAGTTAGGTCCTATGATTCCACGAGAACTGATATGATGGCGCACCAGATCGTGACCTTTTCAGGAAAATCAGGAATCACGGTCTAAAAGTTGGTGTTTCTTTGTGATCCGATAGGCCCGGATAGAAAGATTTCGCTTTAGGATTCGTTGAAGGGATGTTCTGCTGAGGTCTAAGGCAGGAGCTCGTTTTCTGATGTTTTCATTTAACAGGTGATACTTGTAAAATATCTGTTTTTGACGGCCCCAACGTTAATGTGGCTCTTGCTATGTGTTGGTTCAGCCGAATTAATTATTATATAATCAAGTTTATTTTCCTCGTTAGTTGTCATCCGGCCAAACATTAAGCAACTTATATTGCAGTACCATTTATCATTTAGTATATCAAAATATGTCATTGTAATTTTGCATGGCTGAAATGTAACGCTTGATTTATATATATAATGATTAATTGAATTTTCAAATTATAAAAAAAATATATTGACCGTCGACGAGTCCAACTCGGCGCGCGTCCTGGTAGGTTGTAAACCATAAACCTACGATGTTTTCTTTGGTCCTCGCAGTTCGTCTTCTGCCGACTCTTCGCCGATTGTTTGCAGAAAAAGTGAACTTGATCTTGTGATGCATATCAAAGCAGCTTTTCCGGCAAGGGGATGGTCGGTTGAATTTCATTTAAAATTGTCGTTTAAGCTGAGGACAGACCTACCCATTTTCTTTCTTCAGGTAGACAAATTGTAGCGCAATGCACTGCACTACTGGGTCGCGTCGCGCATCAAATAATTCGTTTCGCAACCACGAGAAGATCGGCGAGATGCACCACTGTGCCTCACCGAGCTGCGAAGGATTGACATCGTGAATCAAGTAGACAAACATTGTCATACGTTGTATGACCCGCCGCGCACGAAGTGCGCGGCTCCCCCTGTATCGTCGAAGAAGCGACAGTGGGGGTCACCACGTGATACAAAACAAACAATCGTTGTACCGCAGTATAGGGAGGATAGTGAACCATTTTCGATGATTCAATGGATAGTTCATTCCTTTTAATCGATTGTAAGGAACGAACCTGTGACTAGCAGGGCTAACAAGCCCTGCAACCAATCAAGCGGTGCATGTGAGCTAAACAGGCCATTATATTAACCAAGTGCAGAGATCACTGATACTGAGTGCTCGGATCACGTTTCCGATGAATTTTGAAATGGTCATAACTCAGCCTTGATTCACGATGTCAATCCTTCGCAGCTCGGTGAGGCACATTGGTGCATCTTGCCGATCTACCGAAGTGGTTGCGAGAAGCATTATTGGATGCGCGCGCTACAAAACTCAGCCAAACAAAAACCCAGCCAAATTTTGAACAATGAACTTGAAACTTTGGGAAAGGTTTTAAATTATCAAGCCAAATGTGTGCAAAAAAATTGGAGTTCTTAGCTTAAAGCGTTCTCATTTTATGAAGACAATAGTGAAAAAGAGGGAGTGTCACGCCCACTGTAATTGGGTGTGGCTTACGAAACTTTCAGGAAATCTAAGTTTGACCCATATCTATAATCTCTGAAATTTTGGTGCAATTTGAAGACGAATTACGTGAGTTATTAAAAGGTTGCGTGTGGGTAGTCACTTTTGGGCCACCCTGTATATAATAATAAGCAATTATTTGGGGATTTTTACAGACGTATGAAAAATAATAACGCGCGCGCGTGTCATAATCATTAGCTAGCTAGCTAGGTTATGAGATGGTGCGTGCGCGGCGCCAAGTCCATATTTGCATATTATAAAATTGATTGGAGTTCGCGCTCAGTACATAAATAGATCATTGGCTGACATATAGGAAAACGGACCACAGGACTTCATAGTTCATCAATTGGGATGTTGTAAATACATTCATCAAAGCTTTGGATACCCAGGGGCTCTTTTAGCTCATTTTGCCAAGCATAGCTATTGCACATGCTGATCAAACAGAATATACTGGCATACAGTATTACGGTCTCAACTTCATCTGAAATATCATGTAATTTTGACGGATTTCAAAACTTGGAGAACTCGCCAACAGGAGCTGCTCTTTGATTCCATGATAAAATTTATTTTAGTTTTCAACAAAAATCCACGCAATCTGTTCAACAGGAATCAAGCAAACATTTGTATTTGTCAGTTTTCGCTCTTTAGTCTTTTCAGTGGGTCGTCCATGATTTATCTACAGTGGACGAAATCAGTCTCCACTCAGTTAAAAACTAGAGTCGAGACTCTCATTTTGTCATCCGTTGATATAAAAAGAAGTCATTAGTCAAGTATATGGGCTCTCGAAAAGCTGAAGCATTAAAATATTATATGATGGATCTTACAAAAACGGTTCGTTCATTTGGCAAACTTACAAGAGAATATCCAAGAAAGACACAAGAATTATAGCAACTTTCATTTTGAACTATGATTAAATTTAAAAGACATACTTAATCAAATAATCAACCAAAATTAATGAAATCAAATCCTATAAATTCGTTTCGTGATAGTTTTACAAGAAGATGCAATGGGTCGAGTGGAAAATACAAAAAAATCGTGAAAAAATTTGACTGTTTAGCATTAAATAAAGCTAGATGTAGAATACTAAATAAATAACATAAGCGTAGTAAAATAAGAGTTTTATCCAAACAGAAACAATCTAAAGGAACTAAAACTAGTCCTAAACTTTGGTAACAGCTCCATGACCATCGTCTCCATCATTGTCAGATGATATCAGGGCCTCGCTCTCGCCAGGGAAGTCGTGATCTGATTCCGCATCTGATTCTTTGTCGGACTCCACAATACGCTTTATGGACCTATCTGACCGTCTTCTCGGTGACGACCTGCCAGAGCTCTCTGACACTCTATTCAGGGGCCGGAACATTGGAGGTGTCGGTTTGTCTCTCTGTTCTTCGTTGGTTATTGCAGTCGCCTGAGGTGATGACGATATTAGTTATTTTTATCTTTTATATCAAACAAAGCTATGACAGAGAGTCCAGATGAACAATGTTATTGAATAATTTTATTTGCTTCAAAAGGAAGGGAAAAAAACCATAACTTCGTAAAATTTATGCTAATTGGTGGTGAAATAACAAACCACCGCTTGTAACAAGTGAGAGTCCCAGATGCTGAGCGAGATATTATATGATAATAAGTTACACTTTGAATGACAGATAAGATCAGAACATTGAAAATCAAATTTCACGTTATTAGACAAAATCAAGACAGTGTTAAAGGTGTTATTAATTTTATGATCGTATCCTTTGAGTCCCTCAAGATTTAATGCAAAAGTCGATCAAAAGTCGGTTTTGCATGCACTCAATTGGTCTACAGAGTACAGACCACAATATGATCTGTAAACCATCACATGCCTCTAACATTTAAAAAGAAAACACACATAAATCAACGAATCAATGAATAAAATTGTTACACCTGCTTAACTGTGTGTTAGGCTCAGAGAGATAGTTGAAAGAAGGAGATTTTATGTTAAAGATTGAGTTTTATGAAGTGCTTTTTGTTAAAAACAGCTGCTTTTTTAACGAGGAATGCTCAAAGAAAGATGATTTTTATGGAACATCGAGAAAATTTTGTAAGAAATGCTTTAAAGCCTTTTTAAAGAGGTTAAGGTAAGGTTTTTTTTTTACAAATGTCTCAGACCCATAGCTAGATCTGTGAATTTTAGGCAGACCCACTCGACAGCGGCCAAATTTTGCGCATTATGAGCCCCAAGCCCGATACCCACTTTGCCTCCCAATTATATTATCATCTCGTAACTTCATAATGAAGGTTCCGTTATTCATTTAAAGATTAAGTTTTTTCGATTCTGGGCACGTAGCCCGACACGACACGTAGCCGGGGCGAAGCTCCTTTGGTTGGCTAGGGAGGGGGGATTGGGGAAGGCGCAGCCCCCAGAAAATTTTTCAGAAATTATGTGTTTTAGACGACATTTGGCATTAAAGAAATTTGTAGGACAGTAATAATCAGACATTACAATAATACAAAATTGGGGGGCTAGGGGGGCGCAGCCCTGGCCTTCGGAAAATTTTTGAGAAATAGGGTGATTCAGACGACATTTGGCATTAAAGAAATTTGTAGGACAGCAATAATCATACATCAGAATAATATAAAGTTGGTGGGCTAGGGGAGCGAACCCCCAGGAAAATTTTTGAGAATTAGGGTGATTAAAACGGCATTTGGCATTAAAGAAATTTGGGGACAGTAATAATCAAACATCACAATAATATAAAGTTGGGGGGCCGGGGGGCCGGGGGCGCAGCCCCCCATAAAATTTTTGAGAAATAATGTGTTTTAGACGACATTTGGCATTAAAGAAATTTGTAGGACAGTAATAATCAGACATCACAATAATACAAAGTTGGGAGGCTAGGGGGGGGGGGGGGGGCGCACCCCCCGGAAAATTTTTGAGAAATAGGGTGATTCAGACGACATTAGGCATTAAAGAAATTTGTAGGACAGTAATAATCAGACATCACAATAATACAAAGTTGGGAGGCTAGGGGGGCGCACCCACCGGAAAGTTTTTGAGAAATAGGGTGATTCAGACGACATTAGGCATTAAAGAAATTAGTAGGGCAGTAATAATCAGACATCACAATAATATAAAGTTGGTTGGCTAGGGAGGGGGGGGGGGCAGCCAATCAGAAATTTTTTGAGAAATTATGTGTTTTAGACGACATTTGGCATTAAAGAAATTTGTAGGACAGTAATTATAATCAGACATCACAATAATACAAAGTTGGAGGGCTAGGCAGGCGCAGCCCTGGCCTTCGGAAAATTTTTGAGAAATAGGGTGTTTCAGACGACATTTGGCATTAGAAATTTGTAATTTCAGACATCACAATAATACAAAGTTGGGGGCTAGGGGGGAACTCAGTACTTGTCACATTGAATGGAATAAGTACATATTGTATAGTGGGATTTGGGAATAATTTACGAAATGCTAAAGTTGATTGCCTGTCGTGTCGTTTAAGGGGGCAGGGGGGGGTCTTCATGGAAATTTTCTCAAAATCGACTTTTTAGTTGTTTCTGATAGATGGGAGTGATATCTATAAGATGCTTTTAATCCGATAGAAAAATATTGCTCCTAGCAGAAATTATCGCCGGTAGAAGGTCAGCGCTTGTGTGTAATTGTATTGCGCGAGCGATTTTTGATCGCGTGCCCTGAAAATCGAGTCTAAAAATCTATCTCCTCCTACATTTTTTGAGCAATCACCCTCAAACTTTCAGAATATGTTCTAGGGATCATTTAGAAGAGATTGTCCGGGCAAAATTTTGAGATAGGCCTTTAAACATTTTTTATTCGATTTTGAAAATCTTGGACCTGGTTTTTTGACGATTTTTCGAGGTCCAAGATTTTTAAAATTAAATAAAAAATGTTTAAAGGCCTATCTCAAAATTTTGCCCGGACAATCTCTTCTAAATGATCCCTAGAACATATCCTGAAAGTTAGAAGGTGATTGCTCAAAAATTGTAGGAGGAGATAGATTTTTAGACTCGATTTTCAGGGCACGCGATCAAAAATCGCTCGCGCAATACAATTACACACATGCGCTGACCTTTTACCGGCGATAATTTCGGCTAGGAACAATATTTTTCTATCGGATTAAAAGCATCTGATAGATATCACTCCCCTCTATCAGAAACAACTAAAAAGTCGATTTTGAGAAAATTTCCATGAAGACCCCCCCCTGCCCCCTTAATCAAACAGTCATAACCACAGCCCACTTACCAGGCGACCATGGGGACTAGGGGGCTTATTTGGGGTTCAATTTTATTCCGGGGGTCTTCCCCTTGGCTACGTGTCTGCATTCTAGTTGCCAGACCCACTCTATTAGAGTGCAGACTCAACATTTTGGTTGCCAGACCCACTATTCTAGAGTCCAGACCCACAATTCTGGTTGTCATATCTCCTATATTCTAGTTCATAGACCCCCAATTCTGGTTGACAGAGTGAAGAATTACCATTCTGGTTGCCAGATTCACTCTTCTAGAGAGGAGACCCACTCTTCTAGTAGGTATAGAGTCAAGACCCACTATTCTAAAATGCAGACCCACCATTCTGGTTGCCAGACCCACTCTTCTAAGGCGAAGACCTACCATTCTGGTTGCCAGCCCCACTCTTCTAGAGTGTAGACGCACCATTCCGATTGCCAGACCCACTATTCTTGAGTGAAGACCCACCTTTCGGGTTGCCGGACCCACTATTCTAGACTCTAGACTCCAGACGCACAATTCTGGTTGCCATATATCCTATATTCTAGTTTAGACCCCCAATTCTGGTTGACACTTGACAGAGTGTAGACTTACCATTCTTGTTGCCAGACCCACTCTTAGCTAGAGTGAAGACCCACTATTCAAGAATTCTGACCCACCATTCTTGTTTCCAGACCCACTCATCTTCATTCCCTTGATTGCAGACCCACTATTCTGGTTGCCAGACCCACTCTTATAGATTGCAGACACACCATTCTAGTTGCCAGACCCACTCTTCTAAAGTGTAGACCCACCAGACCTATTATTCTAGAGTGAAGACCCACCATTCGGGTTGTCCAAACCCACAATTCTGGTAGCCATATCTCCTATATTCTAGTTTATAGACCCCCAAATCTGGTTGACAGAGTGTAGACTTACCATTCTGGTTGCCAGGCCCACTCTTCTAGAGTGAAGATCCACTATTCTAGAATGCAGACCCGCAATTCTGGTTGCCAGACCCACTATTCCAGATTGTAGACCCACCTTTCTGGTTTCCAGACTCACCCTTCTAGAGCGAAAATCCACCATTCTGGTTGCCAGACCCACTCTTCTAGAGTGTAGACGTACCATTCTGATTGCCAGACCCACTCTTCAAGGGTGCAGACCCACATTCATGTTGCAAGACCCACCTCTAGATTTCAGACCCACTATTCTAGCTGCCAGACTCACTTATAGATTGCAGACCCACCATTCCAGCTGACAGACCCACTCTTCTCAAGTGCAGACCCACCATTCTGGTTGCCAGACCAACTTCTAGATTGCAGACCCACCATTCCAGCTGCCAGACCCACACTTCTCAAGTGCAGATCTACCACTCTGGTTGTCAGACCCACTCTTTAAGCCTGAAGGGTGCAGACCCACCATTCATGTTGCCAGACCCACGTCTAGATTGCAGACCCACCATTCTAACTGCCAGACCCACTTCTAGATTGCAGACCCACCATTCTAGCTGCCAGACCCACTCTTCTCAAGTGCAAACCCACCACTCTGGTTGTCAGACCCACTCTTCAAGAATGCAAACCCACCATTCTGGTTGCAAGACCCACTTTTAGATCGCAGACCCACCATTCTTGCTGCCAGACCAACTCTTCTCAAGTGTAGACCCACAACCCTGGTTGTCAGACCCACTCTTCAAGGGTGCAGACCCACCACTCTGGTTGTCAGACCCACTCTTCAAGGGTGTACGTACACCCACCATTCTGGTTGCCGGACCCACTTCTAGATTGCAGACCCACCATTCCAGCTGCCAGACCCACTCTTCTCAAGTCCAGACCCACCACTCGGGTTGTCAGACCCACTCTTCAAGGGTGTACATACACCCACCATTCTGGTTGCCAGACCAACTTCTAGATTGCAGACCCACCATTCCAACTGCCAGACCCACTCTTCTCAAGTCCAGACCCACCACTCTGGTTGTCAGACCCACTCTTAAAGGGTGCAGACTCACCATTTAGCGGCCAGACCCACGCTTCTCAAGTGCAGACCCACCACTCTGGTTGCCGGACCCACTCTTCTAGAGTGAAGACTCATTATTCTCGAATGTAGATCCACAATTCTGTTGCTAGACCAACTTCTAGATTGCAGACCCACCATTCCAGCCGCCAGACCCACTCTTCTCAAGTGCAGACCCACCATTCTGGTTGTCAGACCCACTCTTCTAGAGTGAAGACTCATTATTCTCGAATGCAGATCCACAATTCTGGTTGCTAGACCAACTTCTAGATTGCAGACCCACCATTCCAGCCGCAAGAACCACTCTTCTCAAGTGCAGACCCACCATTCTGGTTGTCAGACCCACTCTTCAAGGGTGTAGACCCACAATTCTGGTTAACAGACCCACTTCTAGATTGCATACCCACCATTCTAGCTGCCAGACCCACTATTCTCAAGTGCACACCCACCACTCTGGTTGTCAGACCACTCTTAAAGGGTACAGACCCATCATTCTGGTTGCCAGACCCACTTCTAGATTGCAGACCCACCATTCTGGTTGCCAGACCCACTTCTAGATTGCAGACCCACCATTCTAGCGGCCAGACCCACTCTTCTCAAGTGCAGACCCACCACTCTAGGCAACAGGGGTGAATAATATCAACAAATAAAGATTGTTTAATTTTTGCAAAAAATTTCTCGTCATGTGACAACCCTTCCCAACCCCCCTCAACCCCCTACCCCTCCCCCCTAAAAAACTTATCGGATTTTTGCTTCCCGCGAACATGATTTTTTCTGAAAATTTTTGTCAAGCCAGATCTGTAAATCTATCAAATATGTAAAAAAAAAAACCTTAGGTTAAGGTTAAGACTATGTTCAATGGATAAAGAATTGTGCAGCAAATGTTTTGTGCATTGTACCAGGAAGATCAAAATAAAATGGGCTCACTTCAGCCCTACTTCACGAGACTGGTTAGTGTTATTAATACGTCCGCGAGGTGAAAAATTTAGCAAGAAAAAAAAAAACTTTTACTTTGAATTTTAAGTTCCTAAAATTGAAAACCTGTTTTTTATTGCCCAAGAGCAGGCAGAAGAGATGGAGCAACTATAAATTGTAGGTGGCCAAATGATAAGTTTATATAATCAGTGTCTGATTTTGTTGATTCTAAGGTTCCTGAACACACGTTAAAAATGTTTGATGAAGGGGGAGGATCCCATGCAAACACGGCTCATTGTGCATGTATCAGCAGTACGACAGCTACCTGTACTCATACGGCACTATCGTTGCAGCACACGTGATATCTCGAATTGGCGGGGTCTACCAAACCGCCAGTGGAACCGCCAGTGGAACCACCCTGTGAACTGGAATGGGGTGCGGGGGACAGACCGTTGGGACTCCTTGCTTCAAGGTCTGTCTCGCTTCGTGGATACACGGGCGTTTTCTCTTGCAGCACAAATTCACAAGTCTGCCAAGCACGCATTACTCACATGATACCATCACTTTTAAATATCTTTTCTTTTTTTAAACCAAATTAAATATAGAAGAGATAACAGTAGCGATGTGGTGTACATTATACAAGTTTGGAAAAATACCGGTCACATTTACTAGACATACATAAAAAAAAGGACATGTGCTTCACCCATTAAACACTAATTTGGAATATGAGTGCCTTACTTTTTAAAACATTCACCTCCTAAATAAGGTGAGTAAAGTTTTGCTATGCGCTTATTTTTGAACATGTGCCAGAGCTTATACGAGGGATGTGGCCAAGTCAATCATTTCTAAAACTATAATAAAACAAACCTCGATAGCACGACGATATTCGTCCCTGTGGATACACAGATACTGACACCGTACGTCACTGGGCAACACGGTGATATCAGGCACGTAGGGTCCTGACAAGGCTGGGATGCAGAAGGTGGAGAAGGGGCCCTGTACAAATATCATCTTCTCCCGTCCTACCTCTATCTTCAGCTCTCCCTGGCAACAACATACTGTTATCAAGTGTTCACTGTACTAAAGTAATCTGACAACAACACATCATTGTGTTGCGTGAATATTAGATGAACACAATTATAAATGACATCGAAACTTCTCGAATCATGAAACACACTTACTGTAAGAATCATTGCCATGAAGTTGACGGTTACTCCGGACTCAATAACAGGTTTACCGTCAGGTTTAACCTCCTTTATAACATCCTGTCTGAGTAGCCTGTTGAGAACACCAGGACTGATGTTTTCCTCTGAAAACTCTGGAACTTGTGTACTGAAAAGTGGGTTCATCGTTCACTACAGTGTTTTACAGAGAGAAGTGTCGTCAGATAAAATATGCCTCTGAGATAACTGAAAATCACAGGATATTCCATAATATCTAGGAGCATTTTAATTGCCTTTGAAGTGGTAACAAATCGTGTAATTAAACTCTAATCTCAGGGGCTAATTGTTTCTGATATCACCAAGTAGTCAAGTACATATTATAATGACAGTGATATTCAAGATGAAGTGTATAAATTAGGAGTATTTTTCCCGCGCTATATAGTACATCAGCTGTATACATTGTACCAGTTATTGCTGTCTACAGTAAACTATTGAAGGTATACTGAGGATATTTAAAATATTTATGTTAGACTTAAGAGAGCGCAAACATGTGATGTTTTTTAGAGTATATGGCTATATTTAGAGTATAATATGGCTATGCTCAAATACTGTAAAAGTTAATTTTAAAATAATTACATTTTCCAATATATGTATATCCCGACTAAACATCACAGTGGTACAATGTACATGTAAACTTGATCAGTATTCCTTTACATTGTAAAGCTTAAGTCTAAGGAATACACTAAAAGGCAGGAAATACCTGAGAAATGTGAAAGTAGCGAGCTCTAGTTGGGGTGAAATCTTCATTACATGCTGGTCTTTCTTCTTGTCTATTGGAAGGAGCGGGAAACACTTCTTCTCGTTCTTCTTCTTAAAGTCGTTGTTAACTGAGGTTGTTAACAGAGGTTCATTTAAATGAGACTCTGGAGACAATAATTGTGGGGCCGTATAAAGTAGAACATAACAAATTACAACGAAGAAGAAAGAAGAAAAACCACAATGGCTGTACCATAAGCATCAGTTTCATCTACAATCTCCTGCTGAATGATCTCCTCTATGATATCCTCTAACGTAACAACTCCAATAGGAACATAAACAGGATCTAGATCTTCCTGGGGGTGGTAATAGCTTATCTATCTTATTTATTTTAGATGGCTGAGTAGTACAATCGGATGCGAGCACACTTAACAATCGAAAATAAGGTACAATTGACTGAACAGTTTGCGTGATCTTTTCACTAAACGGGCACATTGTCACAATTAAACGACATTGCACATTTAATTTCACATTCAATGAGCATTTTGATATATTCAGCTGGGCTTTCTAAATTTAATTAATTATAATTTGGTGAGCTCTTTCCAATCTAGCATAATATAGTAGTTACTGTATGTAGTGTGTCAAATAAGTAGCGCACAGTAACCGTGTTACTAGTTACTAGTTAGTAATTAGTATATTATATTAGTACAGTTCAGCTGACAGATCTTCAACTAACAAGTATGAAGAACAAATTAAATAAATACAGATATTGTTAGCTTTACCATACTCAGTACGACAGCGCCCTACTACTGTAAACTGGGAACAGATATTGTTTAGCTTGTACCATACTCAGACGACAAGCGGCTCAACCTAAACTGGATACACATATTTTAGCTTGTACCATACTCAAGCGACAGTGCTCTACTCTAAAACTGGGATACAGATATTGTTAGCTTGTACCATACTCGGAAACGACAGCGCTCGTACTGCTAAACTTGGATTACAGATATTGTTTTAGCTTGTACCATACTCAGACGACAGCGCCTCTACTCTAAACTGTGATACAGATATTGTTAGCTTGTACATACTCTAGAACGAAAAAAAACAGCCCTCCTATCTCCTACACTGGGATACATATAATGTAACTTGTGCCATACTCAGACGACAGTGCTCTCTCTAAACTGGGATACAGATATTGTTATGCTTGTTACCATACTCAGACGACAGCGCTCTACTGTAAACTGAGTACAGATATTGTTAGGCTTGTAACCATACACAACCAGCGCGCTCTAAGCACTAAACTGGGGGATACAGATATTGTTAAGCTTGCTCCGTACCATACTCCAGACGACACGCACCTACAGTAAACTTGGATACAGATAAAGTTAGCTGTACCATACTAGACGACCGCGCTCTAAACTCTAAACTAGTGATACCGATATTGATAGCCTTGTACCATACCAGACGACAGCGCGCGTAAAGACTAAACTGGATACAGATATTGTTATGCTTGTACCATACTCAGACGACAGCGCTCTAACTAGTAAACTGTATACAGGTTTGTTAGCTTGTACCATACTCAACGACAGCGCTCACTGTAAACTGGGAATAACATAAATGTACTTTACCATACTCAGACGACAGCGCTCTACGCTAAACTGGATACAGATATTGTTAGCTGTGTACCATACTCAGACTACAGCGTCTCTACTCTAAACTGGGATACAGATATTTGTTTGCTTGTAACCATCCTCAGACGACAGCGCTCTACTCTAAAACTGGGAACAGATTAATGTTTAGCTTGTGCCATACTGCAAGACGACAGGCGTCCCTACTCTAAAACTGGGATACAGATATAGTTGTTTTAGCTTGTAAACCATAACTCAGACACAGCGCTCTACTCTAAACTGGGAAAGCAGATATTGTAAGCTTGTATACCATACTCCCACGACACGCTCTACTCTAAATAGGATACAGATATGGTTACTTGTAACCATATCAGCACTGACAGCGCTCCTACTCGTAAACTGATACAGATAATTTTCTTGTACCATACTCCAGACGACAGCGCACTACGTCTAATACTGGGATACAGATATTGCATTGTACCATAAGAAAAACCTCTCCCCGCCCAACCCCCCCAGACGACAGTGTTCGACCTAAACTGGGATACAGATATTGTTTGACTGTACCATACACAGACACACGCTCTGACTCTAACAGGATACAGATATTGTTTAGATTGTACCATACTCAACCGACAGACGCTCTACTCTAAACGGATACATATATTGAAAGCTGTACCATACTCAGACGACAGCGCTCTTCACTAAACTGGGATAACAGATATGGGTTAGCTTGTACCATACTCAGATCGACAGCGCTCTACTCTAAAGCGGGATAACAGATATTGTTAGCTTTACCAAACTCAGACGACCAGCGTTCTACTCTGAAACTGGGATACAGATATTGTTAGCCGTGTACCATAACTCAGCGACATGCCTAACGTCGTAAACTAGGATATCAGAGATTGTTAGCTTGTACCATACTCAGAACCACATCGTCTACACTAAACTGTGATACAGATATGTGTTCTTGTACCATACTTCAGACGGACAGAGCGCCTCTACTCAAAACTGGATACAGATATTGTTATCTTGTACGATATCATTACGACAGAAGGCCTAACTCTAAAATGTATACAATATTGTTAGCTTGTACCCATACTCAGAAGACAGTGCTCACTCTACACTGTATCTACAGATATTGTTATCTTGTAGCAAAGTACCAAACTCAGAACGACAGCGCCTCTACTCTTAAACTGGATACAGAAATTGTTAGCTTTTACCCAAACTCAGACGACAGTGTCTACTCTAAACTGGGATACAGATATTGTTAGCTTGTACCATACTCAGCCGACAGCGCTCTACTCTAACTGGGATACAGATATTGTTAGCTTGTACCATACTCAACGACAGTGCTCTTCTCTAAACTGGGATAACAGAATTTTACTTGTACCATACTCAGACACAGCGCTCTACGCTAAACTGGGATACAATATTGTTAGCTTGTACCATACTCAGAGACGAACAGCTCACTACGTCTAAACTGGATACAGAAATTGTAGCTTTACCATACTCATAACGACAGTGCACTACTCTAAACTGGATACAGAAATTGTTAGCTTGTAGCCATACTCAGACCGACAGCGCTCAACTCTAAAACTGGGATACAGATATTTGTTAGCTTGTACCATACTCAACGACAATGAACTACTCTAACACTGGGGATACAGATATTGGTTCAGCATTACCATACGTCATGACGACAAGCGCTCTAATCTGTAAACTGGATACAGATATTGTATTAGCCTGTACCATACTCAGAAGACAAGCGCTCTACTCTAAACTAGGATACAGATATTGTAGCTTGTACCATACTCAGACTACAGCGCTCATACTCCTAAACTGGATACAGAAAATGTAAGCTTGTACCATACTCATACGACAGCGCTCAACCGTAAAACTGGGTATACCAAGATATTTTTAAGCTTACCATACTCATACGACAGCGACTCTAACTCAACTGGGATAAACAGATGTGTTAGCTTGTCCAATACTGCAGACGACAGTGCTCTACTCTAAATCAGGGATACAGATATTGATAGCTTGTACCACATACTCATACACACGCTCTACTCTAAACTGGAATAACAGATATTTGTGATCCTTACCATTACTCAGGACTACAGTGCTCTACTCTAAACTGGGATACAGATTTTTTGTAGCTGTACCATACTCAACGACAGTGCTCTACTCTAAACTGGGATACAGATATTGTTTAGCTTGTACATACACAGACGACGAGTGCTCTACTCTACAACTGGGATAGTCAGTATATTGTATAGCTTGTACGTCATACTCAGCATACGAGTGTTTCTACTCTAAACTGGGATACAGATAATGTGTAGCTTGAACAAACTCAGACACAAGCCGCTTCTACTCTAGACTGGGATACAGATATATGAGCTTATGGAACCATACTCAGACGACAGTGCTCTACTCTAAACTGGGATACAGATATTGAGAGCTTGTACCATACACAGTACGACAGCGCTCGACACTAAACGGGGATAAACAGATATTGTTAGCTTGGTAGCCTTACTCAGAACGACAGCGCATCTAACCAAAACTGGATCAATATTGTTTAGCTTGTGCCATACTCAGACGACAGCGCACTACTCTAAAGCTGGATACAGATATTGTTGCTTTACCATACTCAGACGAACCAGCGCTCTAACTGTATAGACTGGGATACCGATAATGTAACATGTACCATCTCAGACGACAACGCTCTACTCCTAAACTGGATACAGATATTGTTAGCTTGTACCATACACAACTACAGCGCTCTAACTCTAAACTGGATACTGATATTGTTAGCTGTACCCATACTCCGAAGACAGCGCGACTCACTCTAAACTGGGATACAGATATTGGTAGCTTTGTACCATACTCAGACGACGTGCTCTACACTGAAACTGGGATACAATAAGGTTTTTTTGTTTTAGCAATGTCTCAGACCCCATAGCAATCCTGTGAATTAAGGCAGACGCCACACGAACAGGCGCCCAAAATTTGCGTAATTAAATTTATAGAATCAATATAATTGATACATTATGAGCCCAATCCCGATACCCACTTTTGCCTCCCAATTATATATATCATCTCGTAACTTCATAATGAAGGGTTCCGTAAATTCATTTTAAAGATTAAGTATATATCGATTCTCGGCACCGTAGCCCGACACCACACTAGCCGTGTCGAAGCTTCTTTCTTTGGTTGGCTAGGAGGGGGGAAGGCCAGCCCCCAGAACTTATTTGAGAAATTTTAGATGTGTTATCGACTCTTTTGGCTTAAAGAAATTTTTAGGACAGTCAATACTCAGACAACACAAATAATACAAAGTTGGGTGGCAAGGGGGGCGTGGCAGCCCAGGCCGAATCGAAAATTTTGAGAAATCGGGTGTTCCAGACGACATTTTAGGACAAGCAAGAAATCAGACATTACAAAAATACAAGGTTCGGTGGCTTGGGGGGGGGGGGGCGCAACCCCCGAAAATTTTGAGAATTAGGTGATTCGACGACTTTTGGCATTAAGAAATTTGTAGAGAGCATAATCATACATCAGAAAAATAAAAAATATTTGTGGGCTAGGGAGCGTAATCCCCCAGGGAGAACTTTTAGAAATAGGTGATTTAAAACGGCAATTTGGCATTAAGAAATTTGGAAAGTAATAATCAGACATCAACAATAATATAAAGTTGGGGGTCCGGGGGGGTGGGGGGGGGCGCGCAGCCCCCCAAAATGTTTTGAGAAATAATAATTGTTTTTAAAAGGATACGAACAATTGGCATTAAAGAAATTTTGTTGGACAGGTAATAATCAGAACATCACAATAATCTAATAATACAAATTGGGAGGCTAGGAGGGGGGGAAAGGGGGGCGCACCCCCCGGAAAATTTAGAAACATAGGTGTATTCCGACAGCATTACGGCATATAAAGAAATTAGTAGGGCATTAATAATCTGATAACAATCACAAGAATATAAAGTTATTGGCTAGGGAGGTGGGGGTGGCGCAGCCAATCAGAAAATTTATGTTGAGAAATTATGTTTTTTTACGGGAACGACATTTGACATAAAGAAAATTTGTAGGAACAGTATTTATAATCAACAACACAATAATAAGTCGGAGGGCTAGGCAGGCGCAGCCCTGCCTTCGGAAACTTTTTCGAGAAAAAGGGTTTTCCAGACGACATTTGTTGGACAGCAAATCAGACAAACAAAAGTACAAGGGTAGAGGGCGGGGGGTGGGCGCAGTACTAATCATACATCACAATAAAATATAATTTGGGGACTTTGGTGGGGGGCGCAGCCCCCACGAAAATAGTTAGAAATTATTGTTTAGACGACATTAAGGCATAATGAATTTGTAAGGACGGCGATAATACTAAGTTGGGGGTGCAAGACCCCGGAAAATTTTTGAGGGAATATGGTGTTCCAGACGACATTTGGTTGAGACAGCAATAATCAGACATTACAATCATACAGAATTGGTGGGGCTGGGGGGGGGGCGCCGTAGATAATCAACAGTCACAATAATATAAAGTTGGGACTGGGGGGGTGGGGGGCGCAGCCCCCAAGAAAATAATTAGAAAATATTTTGTTTTAGAGCGACATTAGCATAAGAAAATTTGTAGGACGGCGATAATACAAAGTTGGGGGTGCAGCCCCCGGAAAATTATTGCGAAAATAGGAGTTTTTCAGTCAAGAGCGACAAATGGCATTAGAAATTTGTAATTTCAGACATCACAATAATACAAAGTTGGGGTCTAGGTGGAACTCAGTACTTTCACATTGAATAAGTACATATTGTATATGGATTAGAATAGATTTACGAAAATGCTAAAGTCGATGCCTGTCGTGTTCGATTTAAATCAAACAGTCATAAACACAGCCCACTACGAGGCGACCACTGCATGGTTGACTAGGGGCTTAATTATTTTTTTTTGAGGGGTTCAATTTTTTTTCCGGGGTCTATCCCCTTGACGACGTGTCTGCATCTAGTTGCCAGACGCACACAATTATAGTGCAGACTCAACATGTTTGGTGCCAACCCCCCTATCTAGATCCAGACCCACAATTCTGTTGTCATATCTCCTAAATACAAGTTCAGAGACCCCAATTCTGGTTGACAGAGGAAGAATTACCATTCTGGTTGCCATATTCACTCTTCTAGAGAGGAGACCCACCTTCCAAGTAGTACAGAGTCAAGACCCCACTATTCTCAAATGCAGACCGCCACCTTTCTGGTTGCCAGCCCTCTCTTCTGAGGCTATGACCTACCTTCTGGTTGCCAGCCCCACTCTTCTAGAGTGTAGACGCACCATTCCGAGATTGGCCTAGACCCACTATTTCTGAGTGAAACACACCACCTGTTCGGGGTTGCCAGGACCCACTATGCTAGAACTCTAGACTCCAGAAGCACAATCCTGGTTGCCATAATATCCTAATTCTATGTAGACCCCCAATTCTGGTTGACACTTGACAGAGAGTAGACATACCAATCTGTTGCCAGACCCACTCTTCTAGAGTGAAGACCCACTTTCCTAGAATTCGTTACCGCACCCTTCTTGTTGCCGTTAGACCCACCTCACAGCTGAGAGAGTAAACCCACTATCATGAAATTCTGACCCACCTTCTTTGTTTCCAGAACCCTCTAGCCTAGGTGCAACGCCTCCATTCTGATTGGCCATAACTCCCTCATCTTGATTCCCTGATTGCCGACCCACTCTTCTGGTTGCCAGACCCATCTTAGTAGAGTGCAGACACAACCAATCTAGTTGCCAGAACCCCACCTCTTCTTTCTAAAGTGTAGACCCACCTATTATTCAAGAGTGAGGACCACCCTCGGGTTGTCAGACTCACTCTTCAAGGGTGTACGTACACCCACCATTCTGGTTGCCAGCCGCAACTCTAGATTGCAGACCCACCATTCGCAGCATGCCAGAACCCTCTCCTTCTCAAGTCCAGACCCACTACTCTGTTGACAGACCCATTCTTCAAGGGTGTACGTACATCCCACCATTTCCGGTTGCCAGACCAACTTCTAGATTGCAGACCCACCCATACCACTGCCAAGAACCACCACTCGTGGTGTGTCAGGCCACACTTCAAGGGTGTACGTACACCGCACCGATTCTGGTTGCCAACCATCTTCTAGATTGCAAGACACCACCATTCCAGCTGCCAGACCCACTCATCTCAATCAATATCACCACTCTGGTTGTCAGACCCACTCTTTAAGGTGCAGACTGCAGACGACCGTTTCTGGTGCCAGACCCTTATAGATTGTCAGAACCCAACATTCTATGCTGCCAGACCCACACTTCTCAAGTGCAGACCCACCACTCTGGTTGTCAACCCACTCTTGATCTTAAGCCTGAAGGGTCCGACCACCAATCAGTTTGTTAGACCAACTTCTAGATTCAGACCCACCATCCAGCCCAGACCCACACATCTCAAGTGCAGAACTACCACTCTGTTGTCAGACCCACTCTTTAAGCCTGAAGGTGCAGACCCACCATTCATGTTGCCAGAAACCACGTCTAGATTGCAGACCCACATTCTAACTCCGAGAACCCACTCTAGATTTGCAGACCCAACATTACGTAGCTGCCATACCCACTCTTCTCAATGCAGACCCACCACACTGGTTTGTCAAGCCCTCACTATCTCAAGGGTGCAGACACACCACTCTGGTTGTCAGACCCACACTATCGAAGGTTGTACGTACACCCACCATTTCTGGTTGCCGGACCCACGTTCCACGATTTGCAGACGCCAACCATTCCAGCGCCAGACCCACTCCTTCACAAGTTCAAGAGACCACCACTCGGTTGTCAGACCACTCTCAAGGGTGTACGTACACCCACTATTCTGGTTGCCGACCACTTATAGGATTGCAATTCCCAACCTTCCAGCGTCCAGTTGAGTGCCAGGATGCACTCTCTCCAAAGTCCAAACCCTCCAATCTGTTTGTTCAGGACCCACTCTTAAAGGGTGCCATACCTCACCATTTAGCGGCCAGAACCCACGCTTCTCAAGTGGAGACCCACCACTCTGGTGCCGAACCCACTCTTCTAGAGTGAAGAACTCATTATTCTCGAATGCTAGATCCCCAATTCTGTTGCTAGACCAAACTTCTAGGATTGCAGAACCTCCACCATTCCATCCGCCGATAGACCCCCTCTTGCTCAGTGCAGACGTACCCACATTCTGTTTGTCAACCCACTCTTCTAGAGTGAAGACTCATTATTCTCGAATGCAGATCCACAATTCTGGTTGCTAGACCAACTCTAGAGTTGCGAGGACCCACCATTCCAGCCGCAAGAAGCCTCTCTTCACAAGTGCAGACCCCACCATTCCTGGTTGTCAGACCCACTCTTCAAGGTGTAGACCCCAACAATACTGGTTAACATACCCACTTCTAGTTGCATACCCACCATTCAAGCTGCCAGACCCACATGCACAAGTGCACACCCACCACGTCTGGTTGTCCAGACCCACTCTTTAAAAAGGGTACAGACCCAATCATTTCTGGTTGCCAGAGAACCCACTTCTCTAGATTGGCAGACCCACCATTCAAGCTGGCCAGAACCCACTCTTCTCTAAGTGCAAACCCCCACTCTAGGCAACAGGGTAGAATAATATCACAACAAATGGGTCACGATATCCGCTCCGACTCACGGGTGTGGCCAGGTTGGCACTACGGTGGTGTGCTCTCTTGGTTGAGTACAAAGGTTTGGACTTGCCAACTCAAAGTTCCATCGGAACCAGAGTAACACTAAACACATACCCAGCACAGGGAAATTATCTCTTTCAGATATCCAGGAATTGCAAGATAGTCCACACAACACCAGTACGATACATAGTGACAATCCAGTGATAGTTAGTAGCTCTAAGAGCTACTAAATCACCAGGAACATCCGACTTTCGCTCCGTTTCCAGGTCCCAACGAAGTCAACCCACCACTGTAGCAAGTGAATCTCAATACGCACCTCCTTACTACAAGGACACACTGATATTGAAGTATCCTGGCACTTCTCCCTCACATAACCACATATCATGTCATTTATCAGTAAAAAACAGCTAATGCGTACGGCAGCCACATGGCGCTAACACAGGCTCATGGAAAAACAGAAATAGGGAATAAAACTCTGACAACGGAGGACCCACTGATAGCGAGAAATTCCTGACACTGTCTTCCTCCAGGATAACCACTTTTCATGGACCGTGTAAGCTGTTGCCACACACTTCATTGAAGTTTGACTGGACGCCACTACAAATCATCAGTAGCAGCATAGTTTGAACTGACATCCCTTACGGTTCTATTCAGTTTCCACCGCGTAAGATCTCAACACACGAAAACATTCATCTCGGACATCCAGCAGAGCTGCTTTTTCACAGAAAGCTCCCCAATACACGGGGAACCCTTAGACTACATACCCTGGTGCGAGCATAGCTCACAAAAGCATAGAGGACCTCTTAGTTCTGAGACGCAAGCTAACCGGAACATGAATAAACATCAATGCACTGCATAGGGGATGCAAAATAGAACATACCATGTTTATTCGAATGCATACTCAATCTTTTGATTCATTTTTTTAGCTCGACGTACATGGTAACATTTCAGACTGAACATTCTCCTTCAGGTAATTTGAGGAAACAAACCGCTATTTGCGTTAAACCATGCAATATCAGGACTTATGATAACTTAGGATCTCCATCAATCATAAATTCCTCTCACGGATTCCCAGGCTGCATTTAAAGCGTCTTATACAACGCAAGCACCATCCACCTCCAGGTTTCGTTCTAGAAACATCTCAGACAACTCACTAGGTATTCACATCGAGTAGGACTTCGATTCCAGACATTAAGAGTATAACGGTAAAGAACTAAGTCGGAAGAATTCGCAAGGGAACGAAAACATTCCAACCAGCATCCCCATAACCCAGAACCTTCCTCCAAATAGCCACACTCAGTAACAAAGGAACATTCCCACTTTTGATGTTTCCTCCACAAATTAAGATACAGGAACTTTTATTTTTCTGGAACTTCACAACAGATGGCTAACATGTCGCTTTCAGAATATGTCACAGCCCACTAGTTTCTATTCAGAACGTGGCAAACAACGTCAACTTCAAGACGGCAAGATGTGCGAAACACCTTTTCAGAGAAGCACAACATCCGCAGCATCCTCCACTACAAGAGCATCCAGATCATGACGTTCAGAATGAAATAATTGGTAAACTCTACCTTAACACCAGTAAACTACATCCATAACTTCAAATATGTGGAACATTCCGACAAGACTGGATAGGGAAAACTCTTTTGGGTTAACCACCTTGGATTCTTCACCAGGAACTTGTCGCTAAACCCCATACAAGAACTCAACCTAGGCGCATCTCCACGCATAGAGACAGAATCTCCCAGGCTTTGACCTTGCCTCGAAGACCCTGTCTACCCGCCAGAAGTACTACAACGGAAGTGGTTTGCTCAGAGACAGGAAGATGACAACAGCTTCAAGACTCCAAGGGGTTCTGTTGCATTGAGATTAATAATTTATGATTTCGTATATACATGGGAGACCTGGGCGTGCACTAGCAGGAGTGCATTCTGTGAGGCTCGTTGAAAAGGCCTCCAGCTTAAACGTAAGAGGACAAACCTGTTTGACCACAACAGAGAGAGAGATAATAACAACAAATAAAGATTTTAATTTTTGCAAAAAATTTCTCGTAACATGTGCCAGACCCTCCCATCCCCCACTCAACCCCCTACCCCTCCCCCCCTAAAAAACTCATCGGAATATTTTCTTCCCGCGAACCATATTTTTCTGAAATTTTTGTCAAGCCAGATCTGTAAAATCTATCAATATGAAAAAAAAAAGACCTTATGATACAGATATTGTTAGCCTTGTACCATACTCAGACGGTAACAAGTCGCACTACTCTAAACGTATAACAGAGTAATGTTAGCTTGTACCAACTCAGACAACAAGCGCTCTACTCTAAACTTGGGATACAGATATTGTTAGCTTGGACCATACTCAACGACAGTGCGCATCTCTAAACTGGGATACAGATATGTTGCTTGTACCATACTCAGACGACGAGCGCTCTACTCTAAACTGGGATCTACAGATATTGATAGCTTGTGACTCATAGTCAAGCGACAGCGCTCGACTCGTAAACTGATACAGATGATTGTTATCTGTACCATACTCAACACACGCCTACTCTAAACTAGGTACAGATATTGATAGCTTGACCATACTCAGAACGACAGCGCGTTCTACTCTAACCTGGGATACAGATATTGTTAGCTAGTACCAAACACAGACGACATCGCTCTTACTCTAAACAGGATACAATATTGATATCTTGTACCATACTCAACTACAGCGCCTACTGTAAACGGTGATAACAGATATTGTTTAGCTTGTACCATACTCAGACGACAGCGCTCTACTCTAAAACTGTGATACATATATTTTAGCTTGTAGCCATACTCAGACTACAGAGCTCTACTCTAAACTTGGGATACAGATATTGTTAGCTTGTACCCAATACCTCAGAACGACAGCGCTTTACTCTAAACTGGGAATACAGATATTGTTAGCTAGTGACCATACACATACGACAGCGCACTACTCTAAACTGGTATAGCAGATAATGTTAGCTTGTACCATACTCAGACGACAGCGCTCTACACTAAACGGGGAACAGAATTGTTAGCTTGTGGCCATACTCAGCGACGAGTGCACATCTCTAAACTGGGATACAGATATTGTTAGCTTGTAACCATACTCAGACGACAGCGCTCCTACTGTAAACTGGATACAGAATGTGTTAGTCTGTACAACTCAGACGACAGCGCTCTACTCTAAACTGGGAGAACACAAATTGTTAGATTGTACCATACTCAGCCGACAAGCGCTCTAATACTCTAAACTGGGATACAGCCAATTGTTAGCTTGTACCATACTCAGACACAGCGCACTACTCAACTAGGATTACACATATTGTTACTTGTAACCATACTCAGACGACAGTGCACTACTCAAAACTGGGATACAGATATTGTTTACTTGTACCGATACACAGAACGACAGCCGCTCACTAACTCAAAACTGGTATACACATATTGTTTAGCTTGTACCATACTCATAACGACAGTGATCAACTCTAAACAGGGATAACAGATATTGTTAGCTTACCAATACTCAGACGACAGCGCCTACTGTAAACGGGGATACCGAATATTGTTTGCTGTGTAACATACCTCAGACGACAGCGCTCTACTCTAAACTAGAAACAGATATTGTAAGCTTGTACCATACTCAGAAACGACAGCGCTCAACTCTAAACTGGAAACAGATAATGTTACTTGTACCATAGCTCAGACGACAGCGTGCTCTAACTGTAACAGGGATACAGATATTGTTGAGCTATGTAACCATACACAGATCACAGCGCGCTAATCAGACTGGGATAACAGATATAGTGTAGCTGTACCATACCAACACAGTGGCTCAACGTCAAAACTGGGATACAGGTATTGTTAGCTTTGTACCTACTCATACGACATCGCACTACTCTAAAGTCGGTATACAGATATGGTTAGCTTGAACCATACTCAGACGACATTGATTGCTCTACTCTAAAAGGGATACATATTTTTGTTACTTGTACCAATACTCAGACGACCAGCGCACTAACTCTAACTGGATACAGCTATTGAACATGGCAGTACTCAGACGACAGCGGTCTACTCTAAACTGGGATACGATAAATTGTTAGCATGTACCCATACTCAGACGACAGCGCTCAACTCCTTAAACTGGGTATACAGATAGTTGTTAGCTTGTACCATGACACAACTACAGCGCTCTACTCTAAACTTGGGATACAGAAAATTTAGCTGTACCATATCCAGACCGACAGCGCTCTACTCTAAACTGAGGCTACAGAAATTTTAGCTTGTAACCATACCAGACGACAGCTGCTCTACTAACTCTAAACTGGATACATGATCTTAGTGTCGCTTGTACCAAACTCAGACCCCGACGTGTTCTACACTAAACTGGATACAGGATATTGTTAGCTTGTATCCATACCTCAGACGACAGCGCTATCTCAAACTGGATACAGAATTGTTAGCTTGACCATACCAGACGACAGCGCTCTACTCTAAACACTGGTGATACAGATATTGTAAGCTGTGTAACCAAACTCAGAACGACAGCGCTCTACTCTAAACTGGAAACAGATAATGATTTAGCTTGTACCATACCAGAACCCGACAGTACCTACTCTAAACTAGTATACAGATATTGTTACATGTACCATACTCAGACGACAGCGCTCTACTCTAAACTGTATATCAGATATTGTTAGCTTGTACCATAACTCCAGACACAGCGCTCTACTCTAACTGGGATACAGATAATGTTAGCTTGTACCACACTCAGACGAACAGCGCTCACTCTAAACTGGTATACAGATATTGTTAGCTGTGTACCATACACAGACGGACAGCGCTCTACTCTAAACTGATACAGATATTGTTAGCTATACCATAACTCAGACGACATCGCTCTACTCAAACTGGTACGAATTTGTTAGCTGAACCATATCTCATACGCGAGCGCTCTACTGTAAACTGATACGATATTGTTAGCATGTACCATAACTCCGACGACGACGTCTCCTACTCTAACTGGGATACACATATTGTTACTTTTTACCATACACAAACGACAGTGCTCTATCTAAACTGGGATACAGTATATTGTTAGCTTTACCAATACTCCGACGCCAGCGCTCTACTCCTAAACTGGGATACAGATATTGTTAGCTTGTACCATACTCAGACACAGCGCTCCTACTCTAAACTGGGATACAGATAATGTAGATTGTAACATACTCAGAACGACGCGCTCAAACTCTAAACAGGGATACAGATATTGTTAGCGTTGTGCCTACACAACGATCAGTGCTCCTTCTCTAAACAGGATACAGAAAATGTTAGCTTGTACCAACTAGACGACAGCGCTCACTGGTAAAGCTGTGGATAGCAGATATTGTTAGCTTGTACCAAACTCAACGACAGCGCTCTACGTCTAAACTGTGAATAACAAGATATTGTTAGCTTGTACCATACTCAGACGACAGCGATCTACTGTAAACTGGGATACAGATATTGTTATCTTTGTAATCCATACTCAACGACAGCGCAGTCTACTACTCAACTAAACAAGATACAGATAATGTTACTGTACCATACTCAACGACAGCGCTCTACTCAAACTGGATACAGATATTGTTAGCTTGTACCAAACACAACGACAAGCGCTCTAAACTGTAAACTGGATACATATATTGTTAGCTAGTACCATACACAGACGACAGCGCCTACTGTAAAGCATGGAGTACAGATATTTGAATAGCTTGTACCATACTCTGACGACATCGCTCTACTCAAAAACAGGGATACAGATATGATAGCTTTAGGCCATACACAACGAACAAGCGCTCCGACTCTAAACTGGATACAGATATTGTTAGCTTGTACATACTCAGACGACATCGCTCACCTCTAAGACTGGGATACAGAAATTGTTTAGCTGTTCCATACTCAGATACGACAGCGGACTAACACAAAACTGGGATACTATATATTGTTAGCTTGTACCATACTTCAGTACGAAGCGCCTCTACACTAAACTGGGGATACAGAAATTGTTACATTGCACCATACTCCAACACAGCGCTCTACTCTAAAACTAGAGACAGAAATTGTTAGCATGTACCATACTCAGACGACAGCGCTCTACTCTACATGATAACCAGATATTGTTAGCTAGTACCATACCTCAGGAAGACACAGCGCCTACTCTAAACTGGGATACAGATTTGTTAGCTTGTAACCATACACAGGACGACATGTTCACTCTAAACAGGGATACAGAAATTGTTAGCGAATGTACCATACGCGTCAGACGACAGCGCTCTACTCTAAAGCTGGGATCAGATATTGTTTAGCATGTCCCATACTCAGACGACAGAGCTCTACTCAAAACTGGGATACAGATAAAGTTATCTTGAACCAAACTCAACGGACAGCGCTCTACTCTAAACGGGATACCGAAATTGAATTAGCTTGTACCAACTCATACGACAGCGCTCTACTCTAAACTGGTATACAGATATTGGTTACATTACCATACTCAGACGACAGCTCCTACTCAAACTGGGATACAGATATTGTTACTTGTACCATACTCATACGACAGTCTCTACTCTAAACTAGATACAAGATATTGTTAGCTGTACCATACTCAGAGGCACAGCGCACTATCTCAAACTGGAAATCAGATATTGTTTGCTTGTACCAAACTCAGACGACAGCGCTCTACGCTAAACTGGTATACAGATATTGTTAGCCTGTACCATACGTCAGACACAGAGCGCTCTACTACTAAACTGGATACAGATATGGTTAGCTTGTACCATACTCAGACGACATTGCACTACTCTAGAACTGGATGCTACAGATATTGTTAGCTTGTACCAATGTACCTACTCCCAACGACAGCGGTCTACTCTAACTGGGATACAGAATTGTTAGCTTGTAACATACTCAGACGACAGTGACCTACTCTAAACTGAGGATACAGATATGTTAGCTTGTACCATACTCAGACGTCAGCCTGCTCGACATCTAAACTGGATACAGTATATTGTAAGCTGTACCATACTCAGGAACGACAGTGCTCGTTCTCTAAACTGGGAGTACAGATATATTGTAAGCTGTACCAACTCAGACCGACAGCGCTCTACTCTAAACAGGGATAGCAGAAGATAGTTAGGCTTTGTACCATAGTCGACTATCACGCTCTACTCAAATCTGGATACAGATAGGTTAGCCTTGTACCATACTCAACACCGTGCTCTAACTCTAAACAGGGATACAGATATGTTAGCTAGTATACCACACTCAGAACGACAGCGCTCTACTCGTTAAAAACCCCCTGGGGAATACCGATATGTTAGCTTTACCATACTCAGACTGACAGTGTATCTACCTACTCTAAACTGTATACAGATATTGTTCGCTTGTACCATACACAGACGTACACGCGCTCGTACTGTAACCTGGGATACAGATATTGTTAGCTTGTACCTCCTACCAGACGGAACGACAGCGCTCACTCTAAACTAGGAACAGATATTGTTAGCTTGTACCATACTCAGACGACAGCGCTCTACTCAAACTGGGATCCAGATATTGTTAGCTTGTACCATAACTCAGACTACAGCCGCTCCTACTGTAAACTGGGATACAGATATTGTTAAGGCTATGTACCATACTCAGACGAAAGCGCACACTCTCGACTGGGATCCAGATATTGTTAGCTTGACCATACTCAGACGACAGTGTCTCTACTCTAAACTGGGATACGGATATGGTTAAGCTTGTACCATACTCAGACGACAGCGCTCTACTCTAAAACTGGATTACAGATATTGTTAGCTTGTACCATACTCAGTACGACAGTGCTCTACCTCTAAACAGGGATACATATTTTGGTAGCTTGTACCATACACATGACGGACAGTTGCTCTACTCTAAACAGGGATACAGATATTGTAGCTTGTACCATACTCAGACAGACAGTGCTCTACTCTAAACTGGGATACAGATATTGTTAGCTTGACCATACTCAGACGACAGTGTTCTACTCTAAACTGGATACAGATATTGTCAGCTTGTACCATACTCAACGAACAAGAGCGCTCTACTCTAGACTGGATACAGATATTGTTAGCAGTACCATAAGCTCAGACGATCAGTGCTCTACTCTAAACTGGATACTGAAATTTGATAGCTTGTACCATGACTCAGAACGACAGCGCTCTACTCTAAACATGGAGTACAGATAAAGTTCGCATGTACCATACACAGAAGACAGCGCTCTAACTCTAACTGTATACAGATATTGTTACTTGTGCCATACTGCCGACACAGCGCTCCCATACTACTCTAAACTGGTATACAGATATTGTTAGCTAGTTACCATACTCAGACGACAGCGCACTACTGTCAACTGGAGATACAGATATTGTTATCTTGTACCAACACAGACGACAGCACACTACTCTAAACTGGGATACAGATTATTGTTAGCTGTACCTTACTCAGCAACGACAGCGCTCTACTCAAACCGTGTGAAACTTATATTGTTAGCTGTACACTACTCAGACGACAGCGCATGTCTACTCCTAAACTGGTAAACAGATATTGTTAGCTTGTACCATACTCAGACGACATAGCTCTACTCTCACTGTGATACAGAAGGTTTTTTTACAAATGTCTCAGACCCAAAGCTAGATCGTGAATTTTAGGCAGACCCACTCGACAGCGCCAAATTTTAGCGCATTTGACCCCAACCCGAATACCCCACTTGCCTCCCAATGTATATTATCATCTCGTAACTTCATAATTAAGGTGGTCCGATATTTCATTTAAAGAGTAAGTTTTTCGATTCCTCGGCACGTAGCCCGACACGTGGACACGTAGCCGGGCGAACTTCTTTGGTTGGCTAAGGGAGGGGGAAGGCGCAGCCCCCCAGAACATTTTTGAGAAATTATGTGTTTTAGAGACGACATTTGGCTTTAAAGAAATTTTAGGACAGTAATAATCAGACATCACAATAATACACATTTGGGGTCTTAGGGGGGGGGGCGCAGCCGCTGGCCTTCTGGACAAAATTTTGAGAAATAGGTGTTCCAGACTACATTAGAGACGCAAGTATCAGAACATTACAATAATACAATGTTGGCTGGGACTGGGGGGGGGGGGGGGGGGGCGCAACCCCCGAAAATATTTGAGAATAGGGTGATGTCAGGACGAACATTGGGCATAAAAAAATTTGTAGGAGAGCAATAATCAATACTTCAGAATAATATAAAGTTGGAGGCTAGGGGAGCGAACCCCCCAGGAAAATTTTGAGAAATAGGTGATTAAAACGGCATTTGGCATTAAAGAAATTTGGGGCTAGTAAAAATCAGACCAATCACAATAATATAAAGTTTGGGGGGACCGGGGGGGGGGGGGGGGCGCAAGCCCCCCAGAAATTTTTGGAGAAATAATGTTTTTTTAACAGACATTTGCATTAAATAAATTTGTAGGACAGTAAAAAATCAAACATCTACAATAATCTAATAATACAAAGTAGGTGAGCTAGGGGGGCGCACCCCCCGAAAATTTTGAGAAATAGGGTATTCAGACGACATATAAGCGTTAAAGAAATTTAGTAGGGCAGTAATAATCCTGAGACATCACAATAATATAAAGTTGGTTGGCATAGGGAGGGGGGGGGGGGGGGGGTGGGGGGGCGCAGCCAATTCAGAAAATTTTTGAGAAATTATGTGTTCGGACGACATTTGACATTAAAGAAAATTTGTAGACAAGTATGTATAATCTGACATCACAATAATAAGTGGAGGGCTAGGCAAGGCGCAGCCCTGGCCTTCGGAAACTTTTTGAGAAATAGGATGATCCAGACGACATTTGTGGGACTGCAATAGTTCATACATTACAAAAATACAAGGTTGTGGGCTGGGGGGTGGGCGCAGTAATAATCAGACATCCACAAAAAGATAAAGTTGTGGACTGGGGGGGGGGGGGGCGCAGCCCCAAGAAAATTTTTAGAAATTATTGATGTAGAACGACATTATCATTAAAGAAATGTTGTAGGACGCGATAATACAAAGTTGTGGGTGCAGCCTCCCGGAAAATTTTTGAGAAATGGGGTGTTCCAAACGACAAATGTGAGACGCGCATAATCGACATGACAATAATACAAATTGGTGGGCTGGTGGGGGGGCGCAGTAATAATCAGACATCACAATAATAAAAGTTGGGGGACTAGGGGGGTTGGGTGGGCGCAGCCCCCAAGAAAATTTTTATGAAGAGTAATTTGTTTTAGAACGACGTATGAGGCATTTAATGAAATGTTGTAGAACGCGGCGGATAACGTGAAGTAGGGCTGAAGTGAGCCCATTTTATTTTGATCTTCCTGGTACAATGCACAAAACATTTGCTGCACAATTCTTTATCCATTGAACATAGTCTTAACCTTAACCTCTTTAAAAAGGCTTTAAAGCATTTCTTACAAAATTTTCTCGATGTTCCATAAAAATCATCTTTCTTTGAGCATTCCTCGTTAAAAAAGCAGCTGTTTTTAACAAAAAGCACTTCATAAAACTCAATCTTTAACATAAAATCTCCTTCTTTCAACTATCTCCCTGAGCCTAACACACAGTTAAGCAGGTGTAACAATTTTATTCATTGATTCGTTGATTTATGTGTGTTTTCTTTTTAAATGTTAGAGGCATGTGATGGTTTACAGATCATATTGTGGTCTGTACTCTGTAGACCAATTGAGTGCATGCAAAACCGACTTTTGATCGACTTTTGCATTAAATCTTGAGGGACTCAAAGGATACGATCATAAAATTAATAACACCCTTAACACTGTCTTGATTTTGTCTAATAACGTGAAATTTGATTTTCAATGTTCTGATCTTATCTGTCATTCAAAGTATAACTTATTATCATATAATATCTCGCTCAGCATCTGGGACTCTCACTTGTTACAAGCGGTGGTTTGTTATTTCACCACCAATTAGCATAAATTTTACGAAGTTATGGTTTTTTTTCCCTTCCTTTTGAAGCAAATAAAATTATTCAATAACATTGTTCATCTGGACTCTCTGTCATAGCTTTGTTTGATATAAAAGATAAAAATAACTAATATCCTCATCACCTCAGGCAACTGCAATAACCAACGAAGAACAGAGAGACAAACCGACACCTCCAATGTTCCGGCCCCTGAATAGAGTGTCAGAGAGCTCTGGCAGGTCGTCACCGAGAAGACGGTCAGATAGGTCCATAAAGCGTATTGTGGAGTCCGACAAAGAATCGGATGCGGAATCAGATCACGACTTCCCTGGCGAGAGCGAGGCCCTGATATCATCTGACAATGATGGAGACGATGGTCATGGAGCTGTTACCAAAGTTTAGGACTAGTTTTAGTTCCTTTAGATTGTTTCTGTTTGGATAAAACTCTTATTTTACTACGCTTATGTTATTTATTTAGTATTCTACATCTAGCTTTATTTAATGCTAAACAGTCAAATTTTTTCACGATTTTTTTGTATTTTCCACTCGACCCATTGCATCTTCTTGTAAAACTATCACGAAACGAATTTATAGGATTTGATTTCATTAATTTTGGTTGATTATTTGATTAAGTATGTCTTTTAAATTTAATCATAGTTCAAAATCAAAGTTGCTATAATTCTCGTGTCTTTCTTGGATATTCTCCTGTAAGTTTGCCAAATGAACGAACCGTTTTTGTAAGATCCATCATATTTTAATGCTTCAGCTTTTCGAGAGCCCATATACTTGACTTATGATTTCTTTTTATATCAACGGATGACAAAATGAGAGTCTCGACTCTAGTTTTTAACTGAGTGGAGACTGATTTCGTCCACTGTAGATAAATCATGGACGACCCACTGAAAAGAGCGAAAACTGACAAATACAAATGTATGCTTGATTCCTGTTGAACAGATTGCGTGGATTTTTGTTGAAAACTAAAATAAATTTTATCATGGAATCTAAGAGCAGCTCCTGTTGGCGAGTTCCCCAAGTCGTCTTAAAGTTTTGAAATCCGTCAAAATTACATGATATTTCAGATGAAGTTGAGACCGTAATACTGTATGCCAGTATATTCTGTTTGATCAGCATTCAGCATGTGCAATAGCTATGCTTGGCAAAATGAGCTAAAAGAGCCCCTGGGTATCCAAAGCTTGGATGAATGTATTTACAACATCCCAATTGATGAACTATGAAGTCCTGTGGTCCGTTTTCCTATATGTCAGCCAATGATCTATTTATGTACTGAGCGCGAACTCCAATCAATTTTATAATATGCAAATCTAGACTTGGCGCCGCGCACGCACCATCTCATAACCGGCCGGCCTAGCTAATGCATGATTATAACACGCGCGCGCGTTATTATTTTCCATACGTCTGTAAAAATCCCCAAATAATTGCTTATACATATTACGTAACAATATTGTTCTAACCAGAGCCCTCTCGCTTGCAGTAGCGCGACCGTCGAAGGAGGTCTATCATACTTGTGAAACAAGCGTAGTCTCGATCATGGCTATGTGAATAATAATACTTGTAGGTTTATAACCTACTAGGACGCGCGCCGAGTTGGACTCGTCGACGGTCCTAATATTTGCAGAACAAATATTTTACGAGTATCACCCGTTAAAATAATACAAGCGAACGACACTCATTCGACGTGTCTCGACGACGCAAAAATTTTATGGGAATTGGGAAATCGTTCAATTTAAGATTATTTGCTTCCATATTATTCTTTTTGAAGTAGAGGAAAAATTCACGTTTGCTCTATATATCATATATATGCTAACCAGTAACCAAAGCCATGTCATTGCTATGCTGTGGCGCTTGTGAAACAAGCGCGAAAGCTTATGGTCATGGTTAGGTGACTGTTGCTACTTGATTGACGATGTTGTTATGTAGGCATGAAGTATGTCGGAAGTTAAGTTGATTCCAGGTAATGCCGTTAGTGTAAATTCGATTTGTTATTACATGTGAATTAGATTTGCGATAAGCATTTGAAAGTTACAAAAAAAGGTTTGATAAGAGAAATTGGCATAAAAAGGACACTTTATTGTTTATAAACTTTATCACTTAACAAGATATTCATTTATTGGAATTGATATGTAACCAGTTTTTAAAAACCGGTGTTTGTATAATAATCTGTTTGTTTGCAATAACCTGTTTGCAATAACCTGTTTGTTTGTGACCTGGATAACGCGCTACCACCTCTTCCACTGGAACTCCTCTTCCAACGAACAAGAAGGACTATATTATATAAAGAGGAACACATAAGATTCTCACTGCCGTCTGCCTTTAGCCTTTTCCCGACCGCCTCTCCTATGATTGGTTTTCCCTACACGGCCCGGGATGTTAGAATGCTGCGCTTTCTCCCACGTCACTAGATTCATAAATAGGTTTGTAGTTCTTTATTTTAAATCATTGACCTTAGTATTTTGTTCCTAAGACTGTATCAATATCATGCATAATTAGGTTAAGATTAAATCCATGAGTTCAAGTTCTGTGTATAATATGCGGGTAAATACTTATCCGTTGTTGTTCACCAGATTTTCCTAACGTCATGCCAGATCATTGCAATTGGTTCCCGTCGCTTCTGTTCAATTCCTGATAGGCTAGGAAGTTTGTTCCTCGAGGTATAGTTTTATAATTATTAAACCATTAGTTAGATGTTGTTCATTGCAATGTTATTCCCAATTATTGATTCACATTGTTCGTAATACTAAAGTCATTCCCGATAGGTTAGTAATTGAATTCTAATAGGTTCGTCATTCCTAGGTAATATTGTGGGTGAGCCCTATCCTAACCTACCTGCTTGTCCCAACCTTAGCAGCACCTACCTTATTATCTCGTAAGTCATTGAGGATTAATTGATACGTTCTTACATATTTCATATTCTACAGTTTACTCTATTTAACTTTATCTTGTTTAATTAACGTATTATTGTCATTAATCAATTCGTCACTTGCTAATAATTTGTCCCTTTTAGGACATTCCCCCTCCCACGGATTCTGCCCTCGTTGCAGCATTGAAGGAACGTAGCCATGATATAGCAGCTACCCGTCCACTGTACTAGAGAGAGAGAGAGAGCCAGCCATCCCGTTATACTAATACTACGCACCATCGATCATCGTCACAGTTACTGAGCGGATTTAGGGTACAGACTTTACTAAGTGCTGTTTGTTCGACTCATTAGTGATTGTATTTTTATATACCTTTTTCATGATTTTCATTTACTTGTTTCAATTGGTTATCTTCCAGATATAAATTCATCTAAAAGTTAGAAGTTAAAACTCTAGATATAAATTAACCTAAAAGATCGAAGTCCATAATCATAACATAAATTCCTGTCATAAATCTGCCATTGTACACTGAGAGTTTGGGTTTGAACTGTGCCCTGAGTTAGTCTCAAACCGGGAGGTATTCCATAATATCGGAACCTGAATATCCATACTCTAGTTAAAAGGAGCCCATTATACGTAGTTAAATTAATACCATCACAATTTAATGAAATATAATAAATAAATAATCTCTAGAAGTCCTGGAAAATTGGAGCAGTAAATAGGCTGTTAAGTAAGTTGTCGTGCTGAAATCCGAGTACGCCACTTAACAGATGTCAACCCATAGAGATCGTTGCTCTGCAAAGCAGAGCAACGATCTTCGATGCGAAGCAAGAATACTAGTTCGCGTCGAAGCGGCGAAGTCCTCCAAGTTGTTGATTCATGATGTCAATCCTTCGCATCTCGCCGATGATCTGCGAGAAGCATTATTGGATGCGCGCGCGCGACCCAGTAGTGCATCGCGCTACAATCCAAGTTGCTACATGCACATTGCACTTTGTATGACTCCCTTATAATCCCCAGGAAACGTTACGTCCTTACTGGTAGGTGCCTAACTTCGAAAATAAAAGAGATAGAAACGTCTGGTTTTCAACAAAATGTTCGCTTTGTAAAAATAGCGTTTCCTCCCCAGGAGGAAAATTCAAGACAACGTAGATTTTTGAATTATCGCGAAAGGTCTCATTTTGGACCTTATAATATAAAAGTGTGCAGCTTTAACTTTGCGGACTCTTGTTTTCTGATTGGCTAAATTGTATTACGTGGTGCAATTGCATTTTTGGAATGTTTGAAGCGTGCAAATTATTAATTGCGAATGAAATACAATGAACTAATGATCAGCGCGCGCGGAGTTCAACAACAAGGCCCTTTAAGCATGAAAGTGATCTGGATCGGTGCATTTTTGGACGCAGATTCCGAATCAACCCCCATGACGTAGGGTTAAAATGCTTCCCTGGAGAGTTATTGGCAAAAACCGTTTTGGTCACGTGACAGGGTAGTAAAACGTGAATTCGATTATTTAGGGCTCGGGTTAGGGTTAGGGTTGTGGTTAAGATTATGGATAGCTTCAGGGTTATGGTTGTTAGGGTTAGGGTTGGGATTAGGGTTTATGTAAAACCGTTTTGTACGGCTGCAAAACCAAAAAATCCAATGTCACGTGAAATCTTTGGGCGAGCGATTTAGTAAAAGCCGGTGAAAAGGGCTTGTAATAGTTTGCTCTCCCAAAAATTATCAAATGACTTTGGTTTTTTTGGTTTTACAGCTGAATAAAACGGTTTTATATATATATATATAACCATAACCCTGAAGCTATCTATGCTATATAACCCTAACCACAACCCTAACCCGAGCCCTAAACAATCGAATTTGTGTTGCAGTTGCTCTATCCAGAGCCCTTGCGCTTGCAGTATAATATAGTATTGCATCCGCCCGCCCGCAGTGGCGCGAAAGCACATGTTTAGGTGAAGAATTTGTGTTTAACTAAAGCCACAGGAGAACCAAAGTGCAAAGAAACTGCTGCTAACTGCTGCTGATTGTAGGTTTACAACCTACCAGGACGCGCGCCGAGTTGGACTCGTCGACGGTCCTCCGATATATGGAACAGATATTTTACGAGTATCACCCGTTAAGCTGCTGACTGCTGCTAACTGCTGCTGACTGCTGCTAACTGCTGCTGACTGCTGCTAACTGTTGCTAACTGCTACTAACTGCTGCTGACTGCTGCTGACTGCTGCTAACTACTGCTAACTGCTGCAAATGGCGCGCGCGCGACAGCAGCAGTTAGCAGCAGTTAGCAGCAGTTAGTAGCAGTTAGCAGCAGTTAGCAGCAGTTAGCAGCAGTTAGCAGCAGTTTCTTTGCACTTTGGTCCTCCTGTGGAGCTAGCCTGCCACATGACCAAAACAGTTTTTTGCCCATAACTTTCCAATGACCATGTTGAATCAGGACATTATCAAGAGCACAGCACCCTGTACAACTGTGTGGTGGCCTTCAAAGAGGTGTGGAAACAGTAATTCATGCAGCCCGGAAGCACTTTGAAGACGAAGCCACAAAAGCAATCTTACTTGTTGATAAGTTCAGGAGACAAAATAGTTTGCACCATACCTTACTATTATGATAGAAATATTCAAAATCTGTCAAACCGCCCAACCTCCATAAAGTTGTATGAAGTTTATGAACCCTCAATGTAGCTTCCCCTTTAAGGTTGAATGCAAACAAATATATACATACATACAGTGACTTCACGGTGCATAATAGATGGAGTAAGATTATGCATTATCTCTACTTCTATGTATCCCTACCGAAGTAAAATAAGTGTCTAGATTTTTAAAAAAATGCCTGAATTTGAATCATTTAACGGCCAGGTAGCGCAGTTGGTTAGAACGCCTGTCTTACAATCGTTAGGTAGCGAGTTCGAAACCCACTGACTGCCTGGTCGTGGGGTGAGCGTCGTCGACGTTCAGCTAAGGATCATGAGTGGTCTATGCAGCCCCCCGGTCTACTCAGCCAAATACTCGAGAAATCGGGTGTGAGGGTTAAATGAGGAGCTGCACATTGCAGCAAAGTCTCGGACGAAGAAAGTATGGTACACACTACCTTAACCGTCACTGGCCAAAAAGATCCTTTGGCTTCCTGTAATTGGCTGGTTGCACTTGTGTAACATTGTGGCTGTTGGAATACACCGAAGTAAAATAAGTGTCTAGATAAAAAAAAATGCCTGAATTTGAATCATGCGAACTTTTATATCGTTCACTATTGTACAGTGAGTATGATCAACAGATTCCTTTAATAATTTGTTATTAGAAGTGGTTTTATCATTTGGTACCAGTAATTAGTAATGGTTATTTAGGTTAACTTATCATTAACTAAATAATCAGTCCTCTGTTTTATAACCTGCTGCCAGCAGTGGCGTAATGTTGCCTGTTGGCGCCCCCCCCCCCCCCCCCCCCCCCCCCGCCCAAAAATGCGCCCCCTGTTGGCGCCTCTTCCCCTTTTGGCACCCCTCCCTAAAATTGAACAAATTGGGTGATTTTAGAGGATACGCCGGTAAAATCTCTAAAAAAGTGTGTTTTTAGAGCAAAACGCGCAGATTTGCTAGTACCTCGTTAAGTTTTTCAAAATTGTCACACCTTCAAACGACGATTTTGCGCCCCCTAAGATGGCGCCCCCCGCACAGCAGGGTCAGCGGGGCCCTTCGTTACGCCACTGACTGCCAGGGATTTTTTGCTTGTACTAGGCTTAAATTACTGTTGGTAACATTTGCTATTAAGTTTTCATGTTTTACCTCAAACCATGGCCATGGTTCGAATTTGATGTAAAAAATAACATAATTTTTATAAATCACTAAATTTCATAATTTTCAGAAATAGGATGGCTGATGATGTTAACCATGGCAGTAAAGATAACCGGAAAAGCTTTCTCAGTTCATTCGATGATGTTGATCAATTCCTTGAGGCTAGTGAATCTGTTGACGAAGATGCCGGAAATAAAACAACTGATATCGAGATCACAACCGATCTTGGTAGCAGTACAAGCATGCTAAGTCCTGCCTCCCCTATGCCATTTTTGAACAAGTCTTTTGATGGAAAGTTTCAACCTCGCAATCCGATTGCAGAAGTAATGTCAGAAACTGAAGAGTCCATGTCCCACGAGGAGCAGATACACTCAGACACTCCTTTACCACATGTTGACACACCTCTACCGAATCCAGAAGATTACCCGGTCTCTTCCAATCCTGATTCAGAGAGTTCAGATGAACTGACTGTTCATCAAGAATCTGACTCTCTGAATACAGAGGCCTTAAAATTAATGGCAGGAATGAAATCATTGCATATAAGTACAGACATCAACGTTTCTGGAGATAAGAATATCATTGAAAAGCAAGTTGAGGATCAAATTGTCAATTTTCAAAGAGGCCTCTCTGCTGAACTACCACCAAAGTGAGTTTGAATATTTCTGTGGTAATTGTTTTAGAATATTACGCTATAAAAATTGTCAAGCTATTTAATTCATGCATTTAATTGCTAGTACCTACAACAGTGATTATTTTTACTTTCTAGAAACTGTTCTTGTCAAATATTACAATACTGCAAATAGTTAATTCATTTCATGAATTGCAATGAATATTTCAGTGAATCTCTTGCTATCCCGAGTTCTGTCATGAAAGAGTCCAACCTTCTGGATAAAGGTGAGTGCTCAGTGATATTACTACATTAAGCTTTAGAATTTGACAAGAGAAATATAAAAATGGACAAATATTTTATCAAGCAAGAAAAATGTCGTTTATGTGCTCCTTTTTTATATATAATATGGGTAAACTAGACCTGCATAAGCCAGGGAACAGCCCATAGCAAGGTTACCAGGATGGCCCGGTACCTAAAAACCTCCTTTTTTAATTCTTTAACTAATGGTTGGGAAGCAGAGTTAAAAGTAGCTTGTTGTTTTTGACGTAAAATTAACTATTTTTTGAGCCTTGGCCAGATTTTAGCCAAATTGTAAAGTTGCCTTGAAGGGTATTTGCCCAAACTTAAACTCAAACTATCAATACATATTTCTCAGTGTCATTCATGGAGAGTAGTCTTCCTAAAGACAACACCTTGATGGCCACCGGAGCATCAATAGCAGACCTGCCCCTGGAGGAAGATTTTGAGAAGAACGAGTCTCCAGTGATAAGAGAAGAGGAGACCCCTAGCGAGGAGACTCCTAGTGAAGTTAAGGTGTCCGAGGTGGAAGAAGAAGTCGATAAGATTCTTCAGGATGTTAAATCCTCCGGTGAGTTTTTAGAGTTGGCTCCAGGTTTGTCGGCACCAATGTCATAATGGTTTAACCGCCGTGTTTTGGTTCAGACAAAATAGATTTTACAAATGTTTTACATACATTTTTCTCACTCCATTCAGCTGTAGTCTGGTTGTTTAGAGTGCTTCAGACACGGCACTATGGTGTAACATAACTTTGCAACATTTACAACACTATTTTCTGGATACAATTGAGCTAGTAACATTTTTTCAGAACGTGACTACTCGAGTGACCAGTTTGAAAGTTATGAGGATGTTTCAGACAACGACAAGTTTAATCGTCCGGATGAAATGCGACTTGCACCTGCAGAATCCCCTTCGAAAACTGCTTATTCTCCTATGAAAACAACTTTAAACCCGTTCGAATCGACGCCCATTGATATGGTTAAAATTAATCTTTCATGCTTTATTTTATTAATCAGTTCAATTTGAGTCAAAGCCTTATGCCGTAATTATGACAAATAAATGCTATATTATTATTAATAACAAATCATGGTAATTTCAGGACAGGTTCCAGGACCGCACTACTGGTTTTGACTTAAGTCCAGTACTAAGCAAAAGAGATCCTCACCTCAAGGATAACAATGAAGTGGACACACAAGGGGAGACAAAAGGGAAACCTTCCCAGTCACATGAAACTATTTCAACTACAAATCCTGATTATTCCCAGGAGAAAGATATGGCTTATTATCTGGCAAAAATAAAAGCGAAAGCTGCCCAAAAGAGTCAAGAGATAAGGTTAGAAAAATATATTTCACTAATAACCTAGTTATAAATATATATTAATTATCAGTATTAAATTTCGCTAATATTGCTATTATATCTGTTCAAGTCCACTATGATAATGTTCGCCAGTGTCCGAGTTGTCTGATCAAGCCCAGTACTTAAGTAGCAGTTGTTTTGCAAATCATCCATCTCATACATGGACATGACAACAAATATCTCCAAAACACTCACCACCAAAGCACTAAGCACTGCTATCCATGGTGGTGCAAAAGACCCTATTGCAGTGCCTGATGCGCCAACGATTATTGAGATTCCAGATGCAATTCCAGTCCAAAGGGCTAACATTCTTGAGCCGAAGTATCTCAGGTCATACATTACATACGTTGTGGCCATTTGCATAATTATACCATACGTAAACTTAACAACAACGCTCATTGTAACTATGATTATCGAATTTACTGGCCAGTAAAGTATGGCTGCGTAACTAAGGACTAAAGTCTCTGCTATCACTGTGAACACTAGTCTGTATCTCATTCTGTTCATGAAGGAGATCACCGAAAGTTTTCCCACACCCGCAGCTCCGGCGCCCAACGCTAGAAGAAGCAGCTCCCATCCTCTCGTTATACTCTCACAATTGCCAGTACTCTGTCCAACTACATTTATGTTAAATAGCTATATTAACGCAGGGAGGAGTAATATGAAATATCGTCCCCAATCCGTGATAATTAACTGACACCTTCAACAAAGTTATTTTGCATAGTCTGACTTTGAAATCAGGCACCTCAATCACATCTTGAGAATGGACTTGTGGTTGACAATCAGATGCAGATAAAGCCTCTAGTGGGACTGCCAAAAAGCAATGAAGGATAAGAATTGCTTCATGGTGCTTTAAAAATACTTCTCCGCTATTAATTTGTTTAGTAGGACTAAGTTATGGTAGTACGTCCTAAATCTGCTTTAGCCAAATATTCTGAGCACTCGAAGATTACAGTAGTTTATTTATGGACATGTTCATTTGAAGTTGAGTATGTTACATACATGATACATGGTAAGGTCTCTTCCTAGTCGTTGGAGTGGCCTGCATCACACACATCGCGTTGGTGGTGTTCCAGACTTCAGCTCCATACAACAAGATGGTGAGGGCAGCAGCCTTATAGATCCTGATCTTGGTTGGAGTCTTTATAGTTCTGCTATTCCAAATGATCCAGAGCTGATGAAAGGCGCCATTTGCCTTCTGGATATGAACCTCCATGTCGAGTTGAGTATATTGGTACAATATTAGTAACCCTATTAAATGGCACGGTGTAGTTTACTTTTGTCTTAGCAAGGAAGTATCACCAGTTTTTGTAGGTCCAGTATAGAGAGCAGTAGAGCATCAGATTCCAGGTCAGATAAAACTCCTGATTCTGAGTTTGTCAAACCAAAAACTCCTGCCCCTAAGAAGAAAGGACAGGACACTAAAAAGTTTACGAGCAGCATCAAGAAACCAACTATCACAACGAAGGATTCAGGTTTTCGCATTTTAAATTTTCGCTTTTAATTATTTTAAATTTTATAACGTTTTTAAAACTCTTTATTTTTGACAGACAATTTCTATTTTTAAACATAGCTTTTCGCCAGGACCCTCAAAAAGTAAAGTTCCTGTTAGGACTTCCTCGGCTAAATCTAAAATAGTGGCACAGTCCCCCGTTGCAGCTTACATTAGGGGTAAACCTAAACCTTCTCATCAAAATGGTAAGTATGAAAAAATGAAATGAAATTAGGTATTTATGATTAGCCAGCAACACAAGGAAGGTGGTTAACCATGCAAGAGCGGCTGACTGTGAGTGATGTGAGCAAATGTGTAAAAGTGAACAAAAGTGTAACTCATCAGGCAAAGAAAAAATTAAAACATCTTTTATTGTAAACGACTCTAAACTAAATTGATGAAAACTTAGAAAAGTTCAGTGTTTAGTAGAAAATAACGCATTGAATAATCAGATTAATGGGAGACACCATTCATTGTTATCCAGTTTCTTTAATTTAACTGTTTTTTTTTCAGATGGGAAAAATAATGTTAACTTGTCCAAACAGAACCTTGGTAACACATGGACATGTGCGTTAACTGACAAGAGTCTTGTGGAGGTCATTCAAGCAGACGGGTAATTCTAATAATTGCTATTAGTTGTATCTTAGTTGTATCTAAGTTGTATCTTAGTTGTATCTTAGTTGTATCTTAGTTGTATCTTAGTTGTATCTTAGTTTTATCTTAGTTGTATCTTAGTTGTATCTTAGTTGTATCTTAGTTGTATCTTAGTTTTATCTTAGTTGTATCTTAGTTGTATCTTAGTTGTATCTTAGTTGTATCTTAGTTGTATCTAAGTTGTATCTTAGTTGTATCTTAGTTGTATCTTAGTTGTATCTTGTATTATAACCAAATTTACTATATATTACTAGTCTAAAATCAGTATTTTTTTCTAAACGTCTAAATCCCTAACTTTAATTATCGTATTATCAGAGTAATTTATGGAACTGGAATTTTCCAAACTGTTGTGTATCTGATGTTCCCACCTCAGAGATGTGGAAGCGTGGAAGGAGTTGTATAGGCGCACCCAGGAGGAGTTGCGCCAGGTTCAGGAGCAGCTGCAGGAGACACAGCGTGCGCACAAGGAGCGTGTCAGCACCCTCAAGACAGCACACTCGCAGGAGCTCCACAAGTACAAGCAGGACGTGTATGTGCTGCAGTCGCGGGTGAAAAATGCCGGGAATGCGGGTGCTGGAGGAGGTGGAGGAGATGCGGACTCCAGAGTGGAGCATCTTAACAAACAAGTTGCTGAACTGGAGAACCTTCTTAGTGGTCAGTTATCTAGTTTTTAAACGTACTTTGGTTTGGTTTTATTATTGTTTAGTATTTGAATGACGTGATTGTGCATCAATCTCACGTGATGCCACTACAGGGTACCAGTCGGAGAATGTTAAGGTCTATGAGGAGATGAGAGGTCTAAAAGAGCATCAGAAGGACGAAATAACGCGACTCTTTCTAGAAAATAAAGATCTGGCGTCCAACAACGTTGCTCTGAAGCAATTACTCGAACAGAAAGAGGTAAAACATACGTAATATTCTTTTTTACCAACTGATATAACTGGTATAACTGATATAACTGGGAGTTATGTGCCTCGCCGGGCTAAAGTAGTGGATGACCTTGCTGTACGGCAAGTTAAACAAGGATCTGAAACTGCTAGGTTCCGTACAGACTCAACTCTGCACCCGTGTCAATATGTTCATTATATGCAAGCCTCTTGATTTATAATAAATATTATTCACTTTAAATAGATCATTAAATATCATAATTTAACATTTTACTTGTAATGACATTGATTTGAAGATGTTGAACTGTAGAATTGACTTTGTATGGTTGAGATCTCATTTATAACACGTAGTACAATATATTGGAACATTAAATAGTTTCTCATACTTACACACTGCACACCTCAGGCGTCAGTACGACAGTTGCAGCAGAACCAACAAACCCAACTTCTAGCAGACAAAGTGTCAAACCTGCCCAAACTAGCAGCTTTACAAGCTGATCTAGACGACTACAAACACAGGGAGATAATGTACCAACAGCGTGTAACTGTTTTAGAGGGCCGTGTCGGAGGGGGACCCAGGGAGTTTAGTGATGCTGCTGTTAACTCTTCTCTTGTACAGGTGGACCAACAGGTCTGTTAATTTGAAATATAATATAATGTATAGTTTACTCTACCATTTAAATTATGAATTACCAAATATCCTACTATACCTTTGTTTATCAATGAATTCAACTGCAGATAACCACTCTGGTAAAAGAGCAAACCCAAGAAAGGGACCAGCTTTACGAGAAATTGGAGAACTTGCTCCGCGAAAACGCCGACCTCAGGACTGACAAAGATCTGCTGCGACGGCGTGAGGATCGCATTGCTGAACTTCAGCATGCAGTGAAACTTTTGCAGAGTACTGAACATGAACAGAAGTTGGTTGCAACGGCCTCAGCTGAAAATGTCAGGACCATTAGCGATTTAAAACGACAGATTGCTGAATTAGAGTCAGCCCTACACAAGCGTCATCCTGATTCAATTACAGCACTCATTGCAGCCACTACACCTGTTGATAACTCAGCTAAGATCCTAGAAATGCAGGAGACTTTATTCTGGTCAAGAGAATATGAGGGCTATATCGCAAAACTGAAAACTGAAAAAAGTTCTGAAGTTGAACTAAGCAAGGTGCAGCAAATGAACAGAGTTTTAAGAGAGAAAGTTATCAGACTTGAGGAATCCCTGGCCGAAGCGCAGTCTCGTGCTGTTAAATTAGAACAAGAGAGTCGTGATCTCAGAGATGGTCAAATACCAACTGGGGAGATTAAACGGAAGATGGGGCTGTTGAATGAGAAGCTGAGAGTTCAGGATCAGCAGATGGTACAGTTAAAATCTCAACTGCTGCTTGCTGCACCTCTGACAATTAAAAAACAATATGATCCTGAACACTTTGAGGGAAAACATATTTCAGAGGTGCGAAAAGAAAACTCAATTCTGAAAACTAAATGCGATCTTCTGAAGATAGAAAACGACCAGCAGAAGTCCACATTACTGGGAATGAAAGTCACCCATGAGACAGAAGTAATGCGGCTCTCTGAGGAGCAGTCAACTAAAATGGACAAGCTCATCCAACACCACGAAGGAGAGCGACAGAAGCTTGTTACACAGCACGCGGCACGCTTTGCAGAATCTGAGGTTGCACGGTTAACAAATAAAGTGGAGACTCTGGAGCTTCAAGTGTCACATTACAGTGAACAAGCAGGCCATCTGCCCAAACTGCAAACTGAGACTCAGAACTTGAGGAATAAGGAGAAAACACTTGTGGAACAGATAACGAAACTAGGCAGAGAACTTGAGGAGGTTTGTACCATTTCTTGTAGTTTTTTTGAGGCCAATTCTTTGAAAATATTATACTTACTGAGCATTAATCGCCAAAGATGTGTTTTATCAGTTAGTATAAGATGTGGGGAATTGTTGTTCTCCCAACTGATTACACGTTGTAGAAGATAATATGGCTGTGACTATAATATGTTTCAGACGGCAGCTCAGCAGCCCCCTTCGTTACACCAGTATAAAACAATACAGCAGAGAGTTGAAAACATGGAACGTGCTCATAAGAATCAGACCGGTCAACTTCAGGATACTATCGATATACTCCAAAAAGCGAAGGTAACACAATTATCTCAGGAACTCATCGCTGTCATTATATTCCTCATAGAGGGTTAAACTTAATGTTAAACCTGACTTCTGGGTGTTAGGGATGGATTTCAAAAAGTGAATATTTGATTATTAGTTAAGAGCAAAAAATTCCTATTGTTCAGGTTAAGGTTGTTATAGCAGCGAACACATCATCAAGAAATATAAGAGCAGCTGATAGAAAAGAACCTTCAAATTGAACGATTTCAGAACGAGATAGACTCTATAATAAGCCTTTGTATGGAGCTGCAATCACATGGTATAGTTTTACCTAAACGGCACAATCTTGGACAATTCCACCTGTGATCATCAGGGCACCCCCACCAGTGACGTGGGTCCTGGTGAACATGTTGTCATTATTCAATGAGCTTTGCCTATTTGAGGGGCAATTCTGTTTGATAATCTAATAAGTAAATTCCGCACAAAATGTTGCGTTAGTTGGTCACTTCTCACGACCGTCTTTTAACCTTGTTGTTTTGTTTTTACCAGTATAATATTTTGTATTTATGTATGTATATTATCATAATTTCTCATCTAATAGTTTTAATATCCTTCATTTTTACTCCGTTCTAAATCTATTTGTAGCCGGCCTTTACGATTGTCGAAACTGCCGCCAATAACTGATCTTTAAGAAGCTCGAATTTTTCAATTTCTGCTAGATTATGTTAAAATTGATGTCTTGATGCTTTGAAATGAAATCGTAATTGTGACGTTTTGAACTGACACCGGCTTATGTCCAATGTTCAGTTTTAGTCAAATGGCGGTTTATTTAATGGGAACGGACGGGAACGCGCAGCGGCCGAACGTATATTTCTCTACGTGTCTAAGGACCTGTGCGCAACACCGCGCGTTCTGTGATCTTTAGGGGACTATTTATACGTGGAATACGTGGTGGGAAAATCTTTCGAATAAAAGCCCCAAATTAACCGTCTACTTTTTAAAGCTATGAATTTAAAACTGTTGACTACGATTTTATTCCTCTGGACATGGGTATCAGTGACACCTCTTCTTGATGAATCAGACGATGTTATCGAGAAATTTGTTGCAACGAGTGAATGGGCAGATATCAAAGAAGGTTAGTTCGCAGTTTAGAACCGACCTATAATTGGGCTCAATTTTAATTGTTTTTCTTTCTCTAAGAGCCAGTTCACTCTATCATTGTAATTGAAATTTCATGCTGCGTTGCTTACCGTCTAAAATCAAAATACGTAGGTCAGTCAATTGGCAAAGGGCTACACGTGAGAATGAACTTGGAAACTGGTAGAAAAGAAGCCAAAAAGTTATCGAAGGAGGATTCTGAATCATCAGGTTAGAATTTATGTGGAAATTTCGAAAAGATATGCTCTTTTCCAAATTCCAACACTTGTATGTATAATGTATATTTGTACATTTGACCCAGTTCTCTTTATCTTAACTCCTTCGCACCATTGACCAATGTTGTTTAACTGTATGTTTGTATTTCGTGTTTATTAGAATTTGAAAAGTTTCTCTACAGGGGTCGGAGAAAACAGACTGGCAATTAAAGATGCCAGCATAGTAGATCTTGGGATAGTTGACGATAGTTTAGATGTCGAAAAATTAGAAGAAGGTTTGAAACGGGCTGCAAACTCGGATGATTCGTCCGAAACCTTATCTGGAAGATTCAGAACAATTGAGGAGCTCAAGAAGTAAGTATTCTTAAAACCAGCGTCAGAACATATTAAATGGTTCGAAAAATGTTGGTACTTGGTAAGTATAATGTATATAAGGCAATCTCCTTAACAGTTTGTTCTTCTTGTTGATTCCGATGCACCTGCAGTTAAAATTTCCGTCCCCTTCGTTTCTACTCTGGAGCAGAATCCCCCTTTATTTGGCAATATACGGAAATATACGTTGGGGCCTATTTCTCAGTCACTGAGTGCCCAATTGAAATAATTCCTTCTGGAATGACCTGCTATTATCACTCATTCACATTTTTTCCCGAATAATCGTCAATTTTTCGCGGTTTAGAGATATTTTGGACGATTTGATCGAGTCAAATTGTAATGCATTGTGTTTGGCTTCTTAAAAATACACTTACCCTGAAAAAAATGGGAGCTCTAGTTACTCAGATGACCGAGATACATATCAAGCATAAAGAAGTTGATTGATTACATATGATCAGGTGATTGGGTTGACAGTAACTTAATTATATAACATAGATCCGCACTATGGGATCGTTCACATATGACGTCAGCAAGATTTTGGCAAATTTTACCCCTCCCCTCCCCCTGTCGCTTTGAGCGACCCCTCCCCCGTTTTCCCCCCCTCAAACCCCTATACTTGCTACTTATCCTCCCGGTCAAGGAGGATGTTTTGAAATGCAGACGGGGAGAGGGGGTGTTGTTGGGTAAGGGGGCAAGGGTGTAGACAGGGAAACTTGATTGTTTGAATAGGTGGTCAACAGAGTTCAGTTCACCGAAGTACTAATATTAAGGAAATTAGTGAAGTTATTGTTAATAACTTTGATTTGAAACACAAATGTTTGCACAAAAATTCAGGTATTTCTGCTGACGTCAGCAAGACTCCAGTCCCCCCTCCCCCCGTCAGCATTTCAACCCCCCTCGACCCTCAGTGCTGACGTCATGAGAATCGTCCAGAAAGCCCAATTATGGTGTCGTAGCAAATCATGGTTAGCATGTATCGTGAGATTCCTCCAAAGCTCCAATAGTGAATGGCACAATTTTAAAGTTTTTGTCGCCATCACCGCCTTTCTTAGGATCATCAGCATCCTGGTGTTTCCACGATATTCTGATAACCTTACTCGGGATTATTATGACCGGGATAAAGTGGTGGGTTTAGGGTAATTTCGCCATATTTTTCCCGAACCACATTTTTCACGGTCGTTAATTAAACCCGCCTATACTCAGCTTTTAGGGTTCCACGGGGTATTTTGGGGTGCTCATATTTTAATTCATTGTCTTATATTTCACTAAAGAAGCCTATTGGGACACTTGTTGTTAGGTTTTCGACTTCTTGGCTACAATTGCAAAAATTCCACTTCTTTGGCCCAATTTTTGTCATAATCCTTATTGTCAAATCTTTGATTTAAATAGGCCAATTTTTAATTTCTTAGGATCTGACTATCTCTACATAATGACAATAGGACTCAAAGTAAAGTAACAGTTTTAAATTAAAATAGAATTAATTAAAACTGATGAAAGGGATGATCAGATGAAGGATAACGGAAGATGATTACACTAATTTGAAGACTAACCCGCTCTCCCTTATTCTTAATATCGATGAGGTTGTTACGCTTCAAATGTTAAACATTATTTTCCATCTAGTTTGATTAACCACGAGTCATTATTATGTTCTACTTTCAACAATTAATTGATAATTCGACTTGTTTCACAAGTTTTTAGCAATGCGAAAATTTCGTAACTTGCTTATCTCTCAACAGGAAATTTACATCTGAGACAAAATTTTTGAATCTAAAATTGAACGGTTGGACCGGTAAATGGCGTCCGGAAAATGTGGAGGGTTTTGAGCAATTTGCCATATTTTTCCCGAACCATATTTTAACCGGTCGTTAATAAAACCGTCGTAATAATCGAGTTAAGGTAAGTTGACTTGTGTGATTTTGAGAAGGTTATGCGAGAGTTTGAGTCAAGTTGGTCGATTTGCTGCACTTCGTTGCGGTTTAAGAACCCTGACAATTTTAGGGTACAGATGGCTAAAAACGTGGCAATCTTCCCTTTGCAGATTGAAAATTTCACTGTAAAATATCGGGTTCAGTTAGCTTTTTATGGGCATGATCAATAGGGCAAATACTTCAGGATCTCGCTGTTCTACAAACATTCAAAGTGCGCAATGGTCTCTTACTGTACGCGCGAATTAGTCCAAGAAGTATCGCCTGCCATCCCTTTCACAAATCAAGATTCAGGGGCCAGCAATAAACTCGCTGTTAATTAGGTACCGGGCTGAAGGTAACCCAAACGAATGGATGAGCTCGAATAATTTCCTTAACAATATTCATGACTTCCTACAATCTGGTAGAATTTTGAACGCTTAATCATTTGCAATTGATAGTTGACATTGTTTGACATATTCGTTTTACAACATTTAATTTTGTGAGGATTTTAATAGCCAATATAATTTGTCCCACGCTGTGAGTGATTGTAGCCAATTTACCACTATTAGGAAATGCACAACGTGAGACAAATTATAATATGTAATATGTTTAGTAACAATTGGTCTGGTTCTACGCTGGTTGTTCGTGCCAGTCCCAATAACCAATTGGGAAGCGGACTCACTTTAGGAGCCAATGAAAATGTTTGCTGCAATAATTAGCTACAACCAGGAAGGTATTTGGGAAGGTAATTGGCATACTTTAATAAATTAAAATAGATCATTGTTAATTGTTATCTTGCTTTCGTATTTTTGTGCCTTGTTGTTACGTGTTCAGTAGGGCATCACGGCTCTCGACAGACCCAAAGTGAAACAAGGCAGCAAATGACTGTGAAAGGGCCTCTAACCGGAAAATAATCCGCACGTTTCGGGGACATCATGAGCCTTTTACTAGATTACTGATTATAACATTACAAGGGTTCATTGAAGTAGGCAAGATCACTTATAGAACTAAGTTAAACCAAGTAAGAAGGTTGCCTAACTTGCTAAACACTGGAGGTTAGTTTTAAACTAATATGCTGCTCTAATAATAGTGCATCCAAACAGAGGTTAAAATATGAAGTTCCAAAAGAACGATATCTACATAATTTAGTATTTTACTGTTTTTCGCGGATTTCAAGTGCTAATAAACAATGTAAGGTCAAGATTCAAGAAGTTAACACTCCTGGTCCATGAAGTATTGGTTGAGTTTCTCAAATAAATGGGACAACAAAGCTAATAGTACTAAAACCAAATTTATTGAGTTCAAATATGTTTTCGGCATACGAAAATAACAGAAATGATACTGTGTTGTTTGGTCTGTAGCAAACAGGATTTCTCGGGATATCCCGATGTTTCATATCCATGAATTTAGAAATAGTCCACCAATTCATTTAACTCAATCCAAAACGTCACTATTTCAAATAAACTTAGATACATCTCTCTTAAAATACATTTTTCCAGAGAGATGCCTAACTTGAAGATGCAGACGGAAGGAGAGGTATTAAAAGATAAGATGTCAGTGTTGAGTTCAACAAGTGACACGGACATTCCCTCTCTTATTATTGTGTTGGAGGAACTAGAAGATTTGGCTCACAAGGTTGGAACAGACTTTTCTTGTCGTGACTATAATTTTTATCGCTGACGTTTATCCATAAATGGCCATCATTATTTATTTAAATTTTAGACAACTAATAAAACAGTAAATGTCTACTTGTACCATCAGTATGATAACGGCCAGCTGTTAGTGACACAAGGATGGATGAAGCGAGTAGGGGAACTGCTGTTCCACCCTAGTGAGGAAGTTTATAAAGCTGTTCTCAGAGTCATCTCATCCGCTACTCAGAGTAACCCGCCCGTTCAAGTTCACTGCATTCAAGCTGGTAATTGGGGATTATTATCTTTTTTAATACTTTAATAGTTTTCTCAACGTTTGTTCTGCTTGAAGTAGATCTTGCACGTGCTTGATAAACTATTTACTGTAAAAATGTGCATGTCTCTGAGAATATAATTAAATTCAGCTCCAACCCAGGTTACCTGGGGACCCTAATATCCAGGCTCCTCTCTCAATCTGAGAAGCTCGCTAAATCCACCATCTTCGCAATCAGCTCCATGGTTAGGAACATGCCAGCTGCACTGGACGCTTTTAAAAGTTTACACGGTTACAATACACTGTCCACCAAGCTGGCGGTATCCACGCTGGGTCCACTCCAGAGAGCCATCCTGACCTTCTACAACGATATTCTGGAGCAGGACGTGCAGGTAAACTTAACTGGAGGTTCATAAAAGTGATCTTTGTAACGCTATCACAGTGCTGGCAAGCACAACCGTCAGTCTTTATACCTCCTTTGAGGGTATGGTAATTAAATTGGTATCGTTTTTATTTTTGTTCGGAAAAGGAGACACTGGCGACCCGAGACTCTACCAAATTTTGGGTTTTGGCAACAAATTATCTTAATAATATTATTGGGTTATTGTAGATTTAGACATGTGAGGACTTAACATTTAAGGTGGGTCACTGTTCATTTATCGCAAAATTACGGAATTTTTAACATGGCGAAATGGCGAGAAAGTTGATGACAATTTACCTCATTTCAGTTGAAGTCAGATGCGGTTATTACTCAACTGAAGCCCCGGGGGAAGGTATTGGTAAAAAAGTATCAGAGATATTGTCCGACAGTAATAGCAGTCTGGATGTCGTAGAGGAGACCATTTACTTCTACTCCCGGACGCAACAGTTGTGCTCGGAGGAAATTACATCACCGGTTAGTTAAACTTTACAGCTATAATTGAAATTCAGTTTCACTTATATTTTCCTATATTCAAGTCAGACATCAGAAAAATGATAGTACCAGGCCAGGTCAGCACTACAGCGCACAGTGCACTTCAGAATCATCATAATAAATACATTGTATTATTAAATTTGTTGTTGTTTTATTAAGTTTACCGTCACCAACTCTCAGGTCACCGAAAGATTGAAAACAGTTGCTGATTTTGTTTGATAACGAGAAGAATGAAGAACTAAGCCTAAAGATAAGAGAAATTCTTTCGTAATATTCAGTGCACTCGAGACTAGCAGCAGACTATGGAAACTAATTCAATTTAGTTCAAGATTCTGTTTTAATCGTTAATTATACTTTAATTAAGAATACTTGTTCGAATAGTACTAGACGTAATATATAACACTTCAAAGTGATCCAGTAGATTACAATTATAGAAAGAATTTGCGCTTTGCTCAACTTAAAGTTAACTAAGTTTAATTAAGAAGTAAAATTCAGTTTGTGTTACTTCGAAATATTGATAAAAATAAATTATATTTATTTAACACACATTTCATTATTGATAAATCCGAGTTTGATGTTTGAATAATGGTTTTCTTTCAGGGTATTTATTTTTAATGAATTTCTTTTTCATTATGGTGATTGTGTCGTTGAAGTGTATGTGAGTGTCCTGTTTAATGAAATATGATGAACAATTCAACAGTAAATAATGTTTAACTTACATTTACAACTACTAAGATCCGAATATACAACCTTGTAGGGCAACCAGGGAAATATATGCCTATGAAAGTGAACTTTGGTAAATTCTACTTCATTCAATATGAACCCATGGTCATTGACGAGCATACCTCACTAGCATAGGTTCCAAAAACCGAAACTTAATATCCCAAAACCTTAACATCACTTTTTCTTACCTCTTTCTTAGCTCTGATACGTGTTTTTATAATACCGCACAGAATAACCCCGCAGAACGCGATTGGAACAAGCCGGTTCTTTGTTCTTGGTCACCAACAAGTTTTTTACGTTGTGCTTGAAATCTACAACCATAAAATGTCCACAGCCCTCCAAAATTGTGCTACAAAATTGTAGAAATTACATACCTAATTGTAATCGGGTACTGGCAAAAGTCCCGCAACATTGGGGCCCGTCCGCGGCGTTTCTCGCTGTAATCCGCACTTAGCAGTCCCCTAAATAACACTAATTACTCGGGTACACTTTTTCACCAGTGGGGCATTTCTCGGCAATCACGCACCTTTTTGACCCGCACCATATTGCGACCCCCACTATAAATTATCTCGGCTTTTGTTGCGATACAGACCTCAAGTATGCACCACAATGAGCCTAAGATGCATGTTTATAGTAGTGCTATGAAGTACTTAAGGCCTAAGAGACTTAGGTTGGAGGAAATCGCCAACACCCGATTTAACTATAATTAGCAGTCTCGCGAGTAACAATTATTACAACTTATTTCAAGATATCTCAGCTTCTGGATTGGAAGATAAGCGCCATCTTGGGCATGAAAATGGTCAGAATCATCATATTGAGTGGGGAAGACGCATGGTTTTAAAGTTTCGGACTTCAGTTTGTTGTTGAGTATCTAGGGCAGATCTCATTTTTCCGCTCTCGCGAGTAGCGACTGATGCACTTATTTCAAGTATATCTGCTTCTGATGGCGCTAAGCGCTCATCTTGGGCATTAAACCGGTCAGAATCATCACATTGAGTGGGGTAGAGCATGGTTTAAAGTCGTCCGACTTAGGTTGTTGTTGAGTGATTAGATCAGATCTCATTTATATGCTTCTTGCGGAGTCGCATTGATGTACTGATTTCAAGCTATATCAGCTTCTGATTGGAGTCTAAAGCGCTCATCTTGGGCATTAAACGGTCAGCTTCATTCATTGGTGGGGTTAGACGCATGTTTTAAAAGTCTTCAGCCTTCCGGATGTTGAGTTATTAGGTTCCAGATTCCTTTTAACGCTCTCGCGAGTAGCGTTTGAACGCACTTTTTCAAGATATCTCAGTTCTGTCTCTGATTTGGCGCTTAGCGCTCATCATGGGCCTTAAAATCAAAAACGGTCCGTTTCATCACATTGAGTGGGGGGTAGCCTCATGGTATTAAAGTCCTTCAGACGTCAGGTTGTTGGAGTTTATTATGGTCAGATCCCATTTTTCCAGCTCTCGCGAAGTAGCGATTGATCCACTTATTAAAAGATATCTCAGTTCTGATAGAAGCTAAGTACGCGCTTATCATGGGCTTTAAGATGGTCAGAATGATTCAAATTCAGTAGGGTTAAAGGCATGTTTCCTCGGGGCTAGCGGTTTTAGGAAAATTTCCCTGATATTCTTGGCAAACAACTTTTTCCTGGCGATTGATAAAGTTCATCGTATAACTATTTCACCATTGCCCCGTAGTGACCATCTTGCGGAGCATTAAAATAGGGGTTTGACCTATCCTTTTCTAACCCTAAAGTCTGAAGATTTTAAAACCGTGCTCTATGCTAACTTAATCTTATCATTCTACTATTTTTAATGCCCATGAGAACGCTTATAAATAATCTCCACTCCGAAGCCTGAGATATCATGAATAAGTGCTAAAACAAGAAGTGATAAAATTCAACCTTTTTTTTACTTCGGACTTTCCAACAACCACATTGTTCCCCCACGTGTTGTAACCAGTCCTTACGGAAGCCGAAGGATTCAATTATACTTTAGGCCAGTGACGGGTAAGGAGTGTGTACCATACTTTCGTCGCCCTCGAGACTTTGCTGCAATGGGGAAGCCCTCCATTTACACCCTCACACCCGGCTTACTCGGGAGTATTCGGCTGAGTGGACTGGGGGTTGGATAGACCACTCATGGTCCTAGCTGAGCGGTCGACGACGATCTCCCCACCGGCTATGTGACACGAGTCGGGAATCGACCTGGGTTACTCGAGAAACATGCCAGGGGCCGATTTACCAAACTGAGCCACTAAGCCGTTTCGCGAGAGCGCTACTCGCTACTCGGGAGCGTAAAAATGGGATCTGGCCTACTAACTCCAACCAAGACTGAAGTTGAAGACTTTATACATGCTCTACCCCACTCTTGAGGATGATTCTGGGCCCGTTTTAATGCCAGATGAGCGCTTAGCTCCAATCAGAAGCAGATATATCTTGAATACAGGTGCCATCAATTCGTACTCGCGAGAGCGTTAAAAAATGAGATCGCCCTAATAACTCTACAACTGAAGTTCGAAGACTTTAAACCATGCGCTACCCCCACTCAATGACGATGATTCTGACCGTTTTAATGCCCCAAGAGGAGCGCTTCGCTCCAATCAGAAGCTGAGTATCTTTGAAATAAGTGCAAATCGACAATCGCGAGAGCGTTAAACTTAAAAAATGAGTCTGACCTAATAACTCATCACCCGAAGTCTGAAGACTTTAAAAACCATGCTCTACCCCATCAATGAGATGATTCTGACCGTTTTTAATGCCCGCACTCCCAGATGAGCGCTTAATAGCTCCAATCAGAAGCTGGATATCTCTTGAACTAAGTGCCATCAATCGCTACTCGCGAGGAGCGTTAAAATGAGAATCTGACCTATACTCAAACACCCTGAAGTCTGAAGACTTTTAAAACCTATCTACCCACTCAATGAGATGATTGCTGACGTTTTTAATGCCCAAGATGAGCGCTTTAGCTCAATCAGAAGCTGATATATCTTGAAGTACGAGCATCAATCGATACTCGCGAGAGCGTTAAAAAATGCGATCTGCCCTAATAACTCACACCTGAAGTTGAAGGCTTAAAACCCGCTCTACCCCCACTCAATGTGAGATTCTGACCGTTTTAATGCCCACAGCTTAGGCGCTTAGCTCCAATCAGAAGCTGAGAGATCTTGAAATAGTGCATTCAATCGCTACTCGCGAGAGCGTAAAATCTGAGATTGACCTAAGAACTCACCAACCTGACCGTCTGAAGACTTTACAAACCATTGCTCTATCCCACTCAATATGCTGATTCTGACATTTTCATGCCCAAGATGAGCGCTTCGAGCACCAACAGAAGCTGAGATATCATTGAACTAAATGTAATAATTTTACTCACGAGCTGCTATATAGTAAAATCGGGTTGGTTTTTGGGCGAATTCTCAAAAAACTAAGTCTTTAGGCCTAAGTATCTTCATAGCACTAACATAAACATGCATTCTTAGGCACATTGGTTCATAATGAGTTCTGTATCTCAATCAGAAGCCGAGAATAAAATTATCGTGGGGCGGGGTCGCAATAATGGGTGCGGTCAACAAGGGCTTGATTCCGAGGAAATGCCCACTGGTGAAAAAGTGTACCCGAGTAATTAGTGTTATTTAGGGTCATATAAGTCGGATTACATCGAGAAACTCCGCGGACGTCCCAATGTGTGCGGGACTTTTGCCAGTTACCCAATTATTGGCTTTCTTTGACAGCCCATAATTAAATTCGATTTAATTGTCCGTAATTGCCAGCCGTAAGATTTTGAAATCCCCCTACTCTTTGGCTAAAAACATCATAATTCAATGATCTAAGCAGTCGAATGAAACTAGAGGTCTCAGAAACGCATATAATCCTTTTTCGATTCATAAATAAGGACTGCAGAATAGCTTAACATACCGTTTATATCATTTAAATTTGCATCCCGATACAGTTGCACAATATTTATAAAACACAAACATTTCTCTTTAAATTCAAAGCGTGCTTACTTTTAAACACTAAACGTGTTAAATGCACAACAGGTCTACGACTCATCTCGGATGAGGTGAAGCATATGTGATGATATTATACACAACATACAGTAACCAACACGTAAACCAACTTCGGCCAATGCTGGAATTGCCGTAATTTGTTTCGTTTGTCGGGTGCGGAAACCCGTAAAAATCATATATTAATATTAAATCTAAAAGTACAGATTAATCGACACCGCAAAACATACACGCAAACATATATATAGCTTATCCGAGTAATCCATAGAATTTAATATTTTATCACTAAACAACACGATATCTGACTTATTCGAACATCTACCATTACCAAAATGTAGAAACAAACATAACAAATTTACTAAAACTAAAGCTAACTAAGGCTGGAGAAAAACCCCCTTCGCCCTATAAAATTGAAACCAGCAGTTATGTAACGAGGACTGAGGGTATAAACCTACTGTCATAAGATAATACATAATAAATGTATTTCTTATCTACAAAACCATGTGCGTACGAACTAACGTTATCGGTAAAATAGTAACAACTTAAATAGCACAAGTACAACATACACCGATTACCATTAAACTTTCTTTTCTTCTATCTACAAAAAATTCAATTATACACTTAAAGAGACAAAAAGCGCATGTCACTAAAACATTCAGTTTAACCATAACTGATAATAATGATTAGTGAAAATTAAATAACGATCAATCAGTTCAACTTTAGTGTGAACTGTGAACCAGTCTTGCTAATAATAGCAAGAAAATCAAATTTAAGCAAGACAATCAAAGTTTTATAAATATTTAATGTTTTCAAACCGCAACATCAGCTGATTAGATCGACATCGAAACTATTGAAGTTCATCATTTTCGACTAGATTAATAGTTCTTATCCCATAACCACTTCAACATGCCGAGCAGGGGTGTGGACTTTAGGGCGTTCGTCATCAACGAAACATGTCAGGAATACAGATGTTAACTTGAGTCTACTCTGCAACCTGTTTAGAGTACCCGCCCTAACACCTGAGCACCTGAAAAAAGTACATGACTTAGTACAGAGATTAATGAATTTTCTTGACAAGGTAGATGGCAATATTAACTGAACCACCGTTCACATATGTGGTGGTGTAATCTGTGTGTTAATTTTCACAAGTTTCTTTGGTTTTGTAGATTGATCTGTTGTTACTTTGGACGTCACTACCACTTTCTCATGCCAGTCTCAAGATATAAGTATTAAAACTGACCCTGTGCCCAATAGTCTGAACTCCATTTCAAAGAACAGAATTTACAGAGGATAATTTATAGAATAACTGCGTCCATTGTCACATTCACTGGATGATTAAAAGGCTTGGACGGGAATGAATTGATTTAGCCGGAGAAGATGCTCAACATACCTTCAAATTGTTCCCAGGTAACCCTATCCGATCTTTAGAATGATGGCGCCATACAAGTGATAAAATAACCGTAATCCCCGTTCAAGGGTTACTTTTGGCTTTTGACGACTTATTTGACTCTTTGAAACCAATCCAGCTTTCATTTTTTATTTTATCAACGTTTTGGTGCAGGAAAACTGGAAAATGGAACTGCTTTTACTCGTAGCTGTAGCTTTATCATCCGGGATGAGTATGTCTGCTGGTTTAGTTTTGCTTTGTTACAAACTGTATTGCAAGAAGAATCCCTCATGGCAGTCAGTCGGCCCCACAGAGTTCACCTACATTCCGATGAACACTTATCCAGAGCTAATTAAAATCGGACAGATTCAGCCAGTTGCCAAGGAGGATGAACCGCTAATTACTCATCGAAATCCATCAAATAAACTTTCAACGATACCTGAAGATCCTAAACCACCTGGAAAAGACGACAAACCATGTCCAAAAAGTGGACCCACTAACCCATTTGTTATTCGCAACTCTTTAAAACGATCTGGAGATCGCAAGGCGTTTTGCAGAAGGGAAAGTAGCAGAACTGGAAATGGATATAATTTATCGGAACAGCGTCCTAGAAATTACGATTAGGAAGATAGACAAGATCCACGACAGCATCAGCAAGAAGGAAGCGTACGTTAGGGTAAAGAATCCTAGAGAGAGAAAGATAAGCATCCCCATGCTACGCTACAGCAATAACTTTCAAGCCTTATTGGGGTCCCATAACTTCAGATTCAATATCACAATGGATCAGCTGCAGACGATGGTCTTCCGCTTCTACCTGTGGTCTGTCGACAAGCATTCCAGACAACGAGAATTTGGAGAGTTCGCTCTTGACTTCAAGGATGTTGTGACGACTCGAGATCTCTACTCTGGTTACACGGATAAGTTTGATTTTCTGATATACGATACAAAACCTCAGGATAAAGACCCCTCGATAAGACTGAGGCTTAAATACCACTGCAAAACAGGTAAATTAATTGTGAGTGTTTTTTTTTTTTCAGGAAATCAGAGATTACACCACGCTCCTCTATCCATCAAGCCGGAACCGACCGTTTAAAATCTTGTTTACCAATACCCAGACCGGACTAAATCAGGAGTACAAAACAAAACACGTGAAGGGAACAAATCCGCAATTCCACACGACCTTCAACCACAACGTTCAGTTGCGAGAACTAGAGGAGACGACCATGTTCGTGCAGATCAAAGCAAGGACCGTTCACACAGACACCCTCTCGGTCCTGGAGTTTAGTTCGAATGCGACAGGCAGATTGGGAGAACATTGGACCCAGATGATACAAGGTATATCAGGGGGTTACGGAGTGGAGATGACTCATCGGGCTCCGCCAAATAAGAGACGCCCTCCCAAATTTTAGCGACGGCGCGGCCCCCCACCTACACTCTTCTGAGAGGTCATGACCACCATCTACACTCCTTCTGAGAGGTCTGGGACCTTCAGTTCATGACCACCACTACACTCTTCTGAGAGGTCTGGGACCTTTAGTTCATGACTATCTCAGTTATTTTCCGCAATTACTCGAAATAATCTAGAGAAAAGACAAACGTGATCACCAGCCAAAGCTCGTCGATGTGTAAACTCTGGACAAAATCAATGAACGTAGCACTTGGGCACATGTTCAATATTATATGCTACCATTACTACCATGTTCCAATATTATATAATGCTACCATTTTATGCGTAGTTTACATGAATGATGATTTTTAACATATATGTGAAAAAGAGCGTTTGGCACCTCAAACACCTAATTATTTGGGCTTCATTTATCCTTTAAGTTCTCAATAACAAACATGATACTGATAGATATGATTAACTGCAATAAATGTTTTTCATATTTTTACTTATAAATTGTAGATAATTAAATTTGTATTCTTATCAAATCAAAACGTTTATGTTGTTTGTTTTATACACAACTCACACAAGTCAAGTCGAATATCTCACAATTATGGCGAGGCTGAAAAAATTATAAACACAGTAAACCTCTGATTTCTTACCTCTCGATGGTCAAGTTTTTCAACGAGGGCATAGCGGAGAAGTTGCAGCTGTTGAACCCGAAATCAGTGAGTTGGTTGCAGTTACATATATGTAATCTGCTCAGTTTGTTGAAAACGTGTGTCATACTGAACAAACGGGAGTAAGTAGTATATAGGGTTACAAAAAAATTTATTGGCAATTAAAAATGATAGGGGTCGAAAAAGCTGGCGATTATCCAACTTCTAGCTTTGGTATTCGTCAGCATGGTATTCTAATTTCTACATCTTGGTGTGATGGACATGTCGTGACCGCGCTACCAGCTCAACAAATATAGTCATTTTCGAAGACCTTTTCATCATATTATGATAATTCCCCAAAAGCAAAACCTGGATACCACCCAAACATATGCCACCTACCCGGGGTAAACATTTTGAGTCTTGATTTAAAGTGGATTTTCAGCTATTTTGGGATTGGTGTTGCCCCTGTGGGTCAAGAGGTCGAAACTCGGTTTTTCTGATGGTTTGGGTCAGGAATTATACTACTTATTTTACCGCCGAAACATTTGACACCTACCCGGGAACAGTGACCAACAAATTACGTACATAAGTTGCCCTTTCTAGTAGACACAGATTCGCCCGATGGGCGATTAGAGGAACTTCTTTTTGTGGTATGACTTCTTTTGGCAGTCATTCGAGGATATGTTTAAATCAAAGACTGTTTGTGTTCATTTTTTTTCGATGAAGGTTCAATTATCGCATTTATTTGATAGTTAGTAATGGATCGAGCCAAATGTTATTGATTGTGTTTGGCCATTCGAATTTTACGTTAGTTCTGAATAATGCGTAGTTGTAGCTTCTCGATGACCGAGAACTGTCCGGCAGCCTATTCATTACTATACGTGTGATCAGGTGATTGCTTACAGATCAGGTGGATTAGATAACCCGGTTAATTGTAAAGGTTGCCCTGTCACATTATCATTTATCACCCGATCAATTTTATTAACGAGATACACAAAATGCTTGATAACATCGTCATTTCAAATCCGTTTTGCCTCATTCTTCAGATCAGATGTAGCAATTAATTATCTAAAGTAATCTGAAACAAGAATTTCGCCGCGGTAACACCACGCACGATCAAATTTCCCTACTGCCTTCAAATATATTTGTTCGACTTTATTGTCTCCCTGGAGTGGTGTTTGGCGCACGTGATAATTGTTTACATTATTGTAAGCGTGCAGAACTTGAACAAGAAATGCGGCCGTTTTTTTGTGGATGGCCGCTCACTTTCCCCATCGTGATGGCGTATTTTTATTTTATCATACATCCAATACAACCTGGGCACCCAGTTTTTTTATGTTTATTAAGCATGCCGATATAGCGAGTGGACAGGCCGAGGCGCCACCAAGTTAATTAATTCCATATTGAATTTGCAATCGCTGTTCTATTTCTCTGTAACCATTTCTATGGTTATGCATATGCTTATTGTTTATGGCAACCTGACACCCGACAGGATTCTGTGCAAACTAGTTTAATAGTAACTCAAACTAATGATAGTTATGCTATCAATTAGTGCCTAGCTGGGGATATGTACATGGTGGAAATTTTAAATAATGTACTTGGTCAGTTCAGCGCGCGCCGCCAACAATTATTTAATTCAGCTTATTGCGCAAAAATAACTTTGCGCAGGGTAGTCACGTGGGCGATAACAGTGCGCGAGGGCCACGTACGTCCTTGACTTTTTGTGCCTTCGGCACTTTGAGCTCATAGGATCGGGAAACAAAAATTCAGCACACATCTGAGTGTGGTCCATCTGTATGTGGTTTGGTTGTAGATATTTCATATTTTGCGCGGTTTGTTCGTGTTAACGCTGCGTTTCATGTACGTCATATTATTATATCGTATGCCAACTTAGTGACTGTAATAAGAATTCCTGTTTCATCTTAGTTATTCTTTGTATCTAACATAAAAATCATTTGATGACGTTACCTCGACACATCTACAGCACCATCGACTATATAGGATTTTTTTAAGTTTTTTAAGTTATATATCAAGATCTCGGACGGATTGTAAGTTGTTGATACAACACTTGTAGGTAAAACACTACTTACTAAGGTGAGATGTCAGTGGAGACTTGAGAGTTTACAATGTACTGGAGGCTGTGATCGTCAAGGGAGTCCCCTTCAATTACCAGTTCCTCCAGGGACAATGGCAACCTGCTCTCCAACAGCTCAGCTAAATTAACTGAGCTGTAACGCAGTTCTAACCTGGATTAACACACCATTAGTCTCCGTATAAAAGAGTGGTTCCCGGCTACAGTCCGAATTTGAGAGGGGAGAGGGAGTGTATTTACTTATATTGAGGAGGTAACAAGAGGACCCGCCTTTTTTTTTTCACCAAATAACAGGGCCTCTAATCTATCTACAGAAATATAAGGATTGAAAAATTTTATAGATTATAACGGGGAAGATCAGTAAACCATCATTAGACCTGACTAAAATAGAAAGGTTTTGTAGAGAGAAATGGGGACTTAGTTTCCGCTTTTTCCTCGACTATCTCTTTTGTCGACACGTTATTTTGTTTCTGCGGGTAAAACGATTGTAATAATTACAGATTTGGTAATATTAACTCTGAAGCTCTGAGTAAGATTATTTTAAGCCACAAAATCCTCTCCCGAACCGCCCCAAGTGGTCTGGACTAATGATAACTTAGGATTCCAAACAATGATTAATTCCTCTAGGATTCCCAGGCTGCATTTTTAAGCGCTTGACAGCACCAGTTTTAACTTTCAGGTTCGCTCTGAACATCTCCAGACCAACCTCAAAAACTCTCTAGGTATTCACATCGGTGTAGAACTTAACTGTTCCAGGCCATTGACGGAGTATACGGTAACAAACTGCGGAGAAACTTGCATGGGTCGAATCCAACAAAACCCATCGGACCAGTATCCTTCCTCCCAATTCGGCCACACTCAGTGACAAAGAAAAACCCTTTGAGTGTCCTAAACAAATATAAATCCGGAACTTTAATTTTTCAGGAAACTCACAATCCGATGGTTAAACATGGCCGCTGTCATATAGATGCTTTATGTCACAGCCACTAGTTACTTTCAGAACGTGGCGAACAAACGTTCAACTTCGAGACGCAAGATTAGTGAACACTTTCAGGAGAAGCAGACACATCCCAGCACTCCTTGCAAGTGCTCCAGCTCATGGCGCTCAGAATGCGGATATTTGGTAAAACCCCTACGAGGATCTTAAAACAGTAAACTCAACCATATCTTACAAATTTTTGGAACAGTCGACAAGACAGGGATTAAGGGAAAACCTTTTTTGGTAAATCCTAGGATTCTTTACCAGGAACACTTTCAATTAAAATCTACACTAGGAACTCAACCCAGGCCCATCTCAGGTAGAGAGAACATTCTCCAGGCTTTGACCTTGCTCGAAGTTCCCTTGTCTGCCCTTGAAAAGTTCGAAATTTGTCTCATTATGACTGCGATAATTTATTTTCACGGCACCACACCAAGGAACTATGTCTCTTGATATATAATCTGGCAAAGGTCCAACCACCCAGGCTAAAATTCATCGGTAATGGCACCCGCCCACATTATGTATACTATGCAATGATTTATTATTTACGATTTAAGACACGGAGGAATTGATTGTTCCCTTTGTATTGTACCCCATTAAGAGAATATTCAGTGTAATGGCAGTCCTGAAGTTCAGAATAATTCCCATGACCGTTTCATACAACATACTAGCTAGAACAAATAATTTGAGGAAGCGATAGCGATGGTAAACAGGTCGATATATTTTTAATGTTGCCAGGCCGTGGGGTGGACAAGTCCCCCATTGATCGCAGCCGCTAGTATTAATGCTTTTCAATATGTAAAAGAGTTGCACATCTAACGGCTATAGGAGGACTTCTCAAATCCATTTATATCAGATCTTTACTTATTTTATTAAATTACAATTTTAATGCAACCGTAATATTCGCTTTAACTGTTTTGTGACGGTTTTTACATACCCTAAATAGTAAATTACGTACTTAAATAGTCGATTTAAACGTTAATCTTACGTATGATCTATAATTCAAAAATTTTTACCAACAAACTACACCCACTATGTTCTTTATACTAACTTTAAAACACCTTCCGATGGACGTAAAAGGTTTGCCTGCGTCGCCTCCCCCTGCGCCCGCCAATGATCAATCGATGAGGGGCGGCTGAACATCGACAAAATGTTCAAAATAAATTTGTTATGATATACGAGTAGCTTATTAGTTAATGCTAGGTAGAAGTTTATATAAAGCTGAGCAGCTTACTCAGATTGGGAACATGATCCTACTTCTGGTAAATCAGCGTGGGTCCTTAACACGTGGTGGTTAGATTACCGTTCCCTGTTTTGTTCAGGGGCACCCGCAGTGCGGTTCTAGGTAGGGGCCGCCAGGAGTGGCGGTGCACTGTTGGAATCAGGGGCATTTAACACTTTTTAACTCACCGTTTTTTATATCATTATTAATAACATGAAACCGAAACTACTTCACATTCTTGTACCGTTTAATGACATGTGACCACGGTAATCGGAACGATCTCGGCTTAGGTTAAAACCGTTGTCAAATTTGTGAATCTGTGAAATGTACCTCAATAATAATACAAGCGTTGAGGACGTGAGAGCGCGGGAGATTAGGGCACAGACACCAGAGAGATGGGCATGGTCCAGATCACCAGAACCCACTTGCAATCAGGTAGAGCAGGAGGATATGGCAGGTCGTGCTTGTAAAGACTAAAATCTTCATAGCCCACTACCTAATGGGGTACACACAGATTATAGTTAACTACGTGAAAACTGACGCCGGTAAATTGTGTGCCAGTGCAAAAGCAATTCTTACCAATCTCATTTAAACTGTTTACAGAGGTAGTAAACATAAGATGTAATGTACATATTACTCAGCTCCAAAATTACGCTCCAATTTGCAACATTTTGAATCCAAAGAATGTGGGTCAACTGAATTTCGACCACCTTTATGCTATAAAATTAGTTCCTTATCGAAAATAATGCTAGGGCATAGCCTGCATATTATGTATGGCGCTCAACACAGCCACAGAAGCAAATAGTTCTTACCCCTGAAATGACATGTCCCTCAAAGGCTCGATGTGCGACATGCTCCTCCCTGTTTACGTTAGATTACGATGGTTCTGCCGATAAACTGGGATTGGCTCCGCGCTGATGATGCTTTTCAACAGGCTTGCAAAGCCTACTGTTGTAGTCCGATAGCAACTTAAGTATCGTATTTGCTTGCTGCACGACCGTTCTGGAGATATTCAGATCCTGGGATTTAGAATCGTTAGATCGGCAAGCTTGTTTTGTCAATGCTAACCATGCTTTATGGAAAGAGAAATACAATAGTAGAAGTTATTCTGAAGTGATCTAAAAGTACAATATGGTTACTCAGTAAATTTGGGGGTTGGAGGGGAAGTGATGGTTAAGAGAAAAGTATGCAACTAGTATAGGCCTTCGATGGGGTTTAGTTTCAGGAAAAATGTTATTATGTTAATAGGTTGGACCCACACAGTCTCGTACAAATTATTGTTTCCATAACAAAGCTACTGAGGAATCGTGTCCGGTGTTTTTTTTTGTTGGTAGCCATTTCTGCAATACTTCCATGAGATCTCTTTTGTGTTCGTGTTATAAAATTTTATCAAGCAAAAAATAACAAGCTGTGAATTAAGACGTAATCTCCAATTTATTGATTGACAATTTGCGCACAATTTATTCTGTTCTATCGGAAAGAATAGCACGTCAGTTGCCAAAACCATTGCCACAGCAGTACAGGCTTCCGATATTGACTTAACACGTTACGCTAATAAGAAATTAGCATAAACGACGTCGTTTCGACGTCTCTTAAATTGGGTATCGTGGGTATGATATATGCCACAAAATAGGAATATAACTACAACATACCTGAAGATTAGTGATGACAGTAGAATTGAACTCAATCCTCCTGTACACGGGTTTGTACAAATAACATCTGGAATCAAACTAGTATCAGCCGGTTCCGATGACAATCTCTTGCAGCTCCCAGTAAGGTAACCAGTTCATTCACACAACAGGATCAACCTGCCACATATATAGTACAATATATTATATATGTAAGTGGTATCTTTAATCTGTTCATATTTGAACAGGAATACTTGATCTAGTCAACATCATTTAGCAGCATTTAATCGTTAAGATGAGGGATGAAAAATGGCAATATTACAACTTTTGTCATCAATACTTTTTAAATCTTCCTAAAAAGTAACTTTTTCAAAAACCTGATATGTCAAAAACCCGCAACGCCCTTCCACGTTGACTTTTAAAATAACTTCTGAACTGAAGAGCCCGAGACGTTTAGTTTCATAGGTCTTTGGAAAAGTTTTAAATTTTTCCAGATCAACTTTGTACTTTCGTTTAGGTTCTCGAAGATCTTCTCCGAACGCACAAATTCACAACTAAGATAGTAACGTCATTTATAACGAAATTAACAAATACAAGAACAAATTATTACTGTCATTAACTTCAAAATACTGACCAAGAACATAAATCATAAAAAACTAATTTGGTTAACGCTCAGAGCTCCTTTAGTTGCAAAACATTTTTTGACAAATAGTCTCCAACACAACGACACAGTTCTCCGTTTTATAACCAATTGTCCAGATAACAGTTTCGACATCCTTAGGCCTTCTTGAAGATGAGCTATAGAAGGAGTCGGTGAGAAAAGGGGCTGGACAGAAACGAAATCCAGTTCCGACAGCTGGGTTTGGAGAACGAGCAATGATAGTGGAGATCATCTCAACCGATGTTCTGAAAAGTTCTTCAGTCTTCCCACCTCTCATCCTCTGTGCAATCTGCAAACAAAACTTTCAACTACTCGTTTAATTGTAATACTTAGTATCTGTTTAATGTTTTTAGGAGATTGGTGGTCATTAGCCCAGAAATTTAGACAATTGTCAGTCGCATCAAGTTAGTCCGAGTCAGATGTAATGTAATAGGTACATTATAGTCCTACCTATTATTTCTATTGGCGCCTGACGTATCGGGTGTGCTATTGGCATGGCAAGTTACCATCTCAGTGAACAGGGGCCTCTAGCTAAATTAATTAGACCCCAGGGCCGGTTACCCCCAAGGCATATACTGAGTATTACGAAACTGCCAGCTAAGAGGATGCGGGGTTTTCTCCTCTACAAACAGACAGAAAGTAATACACTCACCAAGCCCTGAGATGTGGCTCGTCATACCACGTGACATGACATGTACCACGTTGTTATGGACGTCACACTACGCGGCATGTCACCGTGATATGATATTCACTACGCGTCTGTCACGTGGTAGGCCGTCACACGGAAAGTAAATAACTTAACATCCCCATAGCCCTGGAGTTCGTTTTTTTTTTCTACGAGTTAAACTGAGCACGCCGGGACTGATTGCCGGTGAGGTAGGAGTTAGTGAGGTCATACACAGGAGCTCTTCTGAAGGTCTGCTCTGATGAGGAAATCAGTTGACGTGAGTCGGCTATTAGAAGTGAAAAAATACACCCAAAAAAGTTTCTCGTATGAACTAAAAACTGAAAAGTTTTTCAAAATTCCACCTCCAGAAACTTAGTAATGTGTAACATGTAAACCTTTTCATGTTGGTTGTATCTTGTTGAGGATAGGATTCGGAGTGGTATTTGGACAATAGCTTTCTAACCATTAACTGAAAAAGAGAAACCCCTTAGGAGTAAATATAGCAGATGGAGGGCATTGCGCTAATCTTGATAACTTGGATAATAAAACTAACATCAGTTGTGCATATTTAAGAGTCTACGGAAAAGGTTTTTTTCTTGTATTTATCTTATACTGTGAATCGCAGCACTGTACAAATGTACGAAATTTTTATGAGGTGGCTTATTTAATTTACTGACATAATAATTGATTAAATTGTCAGTAAAAATAAATTCTAATCCACCAATTACACATCCCTAGCAGCTAAGCTTTACCTTGCCTAGGCTTCCTTCCCTCAATCCCCCTTGACAGAGATATCGTTTATCTGAGGCCCACTGTATCCGTCTTCTTTTGGTCAGACTCTCTCCATACAATCTGAGTAGAATATATCCTAGGAAATATTATAATATCGGTAAGCCTTTATCGAGTGAAAATTACATAATCATACAATATAATGTATCACCTAGCGTAAGGCTGTGTGCTTTTTTCCGAATTATTTCTTTAATTTCACGAGAATTTCCCTTGTAAATCAGTTTAAAATTGGTTCGGCAACGTAAGTATTCCTTGATCAGACTTAAATGCACGTTTATAGGGGGGTGCCACTGCCCATTATATCTAACCTTGGGGAAGTCCCTTGTGACTTAAGGAAGGCTCCAAGATTTTTGATTTGCTGGTTCGACGACGACCTGCCGTCTCTTTCAAAATTTCTTCGTTTTAATTCCTAAAAAGGACGATTACTAACCTTCAATTGTAAAGGGGCGTTTCAACGTTGTTAAACGACAAATCCTTCTCCTTTCACCCTGAATTACAATGTATCTTCTTTATATCGAGCAATACATGGTATTACAAATATTTAACGGGTTGAAGCACAATGCCTCTGGTACATTTCAACAGTAATGTAGTACGTACGTTGCACAATGACCAATGACCATTGATATCTAAGCCCTGCATGGTAATGTTATTTCTTCTCTCTTTTACGAAAATACGGAGATGGCTCGAGGAGGGGGCTCGAAAAAACCAAAGATCTCGGAGCCTTGTAAAGTGGAATAGTATGCAGTAAGTGTATTCTTTCACTTGTACGCTTTTAAATTGCTAGTCGGAAGTTACTGGTTAATCTATAAAAATACTCGTGACGTCAACACAGTCGTTTTCACGGAGGGTATCTGGCATCTTGTTACCATCTGGAAAAAATGTTGCGTTAAAGATTGATCCATATAAATCGATTCGTGGGTTATTAAATTAATCGGATAAAATTTTAAATCCTGTGAATCAGAAATTAAAAAGGTATTTAAAATTGCATTGTTTTCTTTTTCTAACTACTCTTTTATGAAAAGAATGTCACTTTCACACAGTAAGCTAATACGATTCATTTAGTGGTTTTTACTTGAACAGCCATTGTCTTGGTACCATCTCTTACATGTGTTCACTCCCACTGAGCAATCCAAGGGAAATACGTTTTTCTTCTAATTCATCTTCTTAATGATTGTCCGTTTGATATTAAATATCTGTTTAGAAAAATAAAAAAGATGTCAGCATTTGAAATTTTTTATTTTTGAGACAATTTCACTTATCAAAGAGCAGTATTTGAAGTGTTTTGATATTCCACCAGTCAAAATTGACCATAGCGGGGACAAAGTAGAGGAATCCAATAACATTCATAGAAGAAAACTTACTAATAATATTTCTAATCGCACATAATCAATTAAATTGTATATTAGTATTCACTTGTATATTGCCACTAAGTACCTACGTCTAAAAGTTCTTAGCTGTGTTGTAAATTGAATCTAGCCCAAGGATCACTACAAATTCACTAATCAACTATTCCTATCTGTCTGATTCAGCGATCAAAGATCATTATGCTTATTTATATATGAAATAATTCCTTATTTGAATTACTATTTTACGATAACAGATGATCATAACCCGTCCAAACGTTTTACTGAGAGTAGTTAACGCTGACCTTGGTACCAGAACAATGCTAATTATAGTGCCACTTCTTCCATCTATGCAAGTTCAATTGAACTATGTTGTTGAAGTTAAACTACTTTCGAGTCTATTGAGAAATCATTATGGAACAGCAAATAACACCTAGAAACGTAAAACCATAATATCCCTGTTTTCGTTTCCCTTTTCTTAAGGAATGGTCAATAATTCAACATATCGAATAATACAATTATTAGATACGGTTGGATAACAATACAATCAATATTTAAAAATGAACTAAACAAGTACTACATAACTATTGTGTATCTGGAGTAAAAAGAGCAGAGCCTTTTCAAGTGGGGGGTCCGTAACATGGTTGGTACCTGGGTGGCAACCTTCAGCATATCTTATAAATGTCCATAAGTTGACTCGGAACCCTTTTCAGGCATGAGCAGCCTTGTCCTGCCAGCTCCACCCTGAAAATTTATATACAATCTGTTCAGCTCTATCCAGAGTTACTAAAACTTTCAGTCTCACCCAGCTATTATATATAGTCCTGGTCAGCAAACCATTTTGTTCGGAAAATTCTTATATACTCTGCTCTTTCACTACTAAGTAGAAGGTCTTGATCCAGCATTAATAAAGTTGGTAAAATAGACAGTTAATGATAGCGGTATAAACTAAACCAATACCAGAAAGCAAGAGATAGAAAATCGGAACCAGGGAAACGCAATCTAATTTTTACTCATATTTCGTCGACCCTTCTCTCGAGGGACGCTTAACTAATATGAAGAAATGCCGCATGATAAGTTATATATCATCGGTGCTCTTTCAGAAAACAATTTTCATTTAAAACCAAACGGTTGCGTCTTATCCAATTCCTTAATCAGTTCCGTAGAATTCAGTTTAAGAGTTGGAGGAGGCCCCTAGTTCGGGGCTGGTACAAGGGGGGGCCGGAAAACATGGAGAATGATATTGTACATTTCACACCACTTGTTAGGGAGCTCTTTCAGGTACATGTGAAGCAAGGGTTAGCAGGTGATCTAGCAAAAGGTAAGTCACACAATTGGTCGTATTATATTATCGTCTTTATTGGAGTCGGTCGTTTAAAAGTGGATAGTTACAGTTCTACTCAGTGCTCCGGTGACAGTTTGTTAAGGTGTGGCTAAGTTGTTGCAAAGGTGTTGTTAATGGTTGTTGTGTGGTTAAAGGTGTTGTTAAGATGTTGTTAAAGTGTTGTTAAGGTGTTGTTAAGTATGTTTAGGTGTTGTTCGGTTGGGTTAAGGTGTTGTAAAATGTTGCTAAGGTTGTTGTTAAAGATGACGGGTCTTAGAACAAAGTTTTTTTCTCGTGCAAAATCATTATTCTTATTCAACGTATAAAACCACTTATGTGAAATCCGCAAAGTTGTATTTCATTCGCGCCGCCGAGATATCCAGCCAAAACAATTTGCCACCTGTGACGTCATTATGTGAGTTGCTCTGATCCGCGCATTATAGAATACCGGTTAAAATGAGCGTGGGGCCTACTCAATTACTACTAGGATATAAATTAACACTTTACGATTACTACCGAAGCCTATAACCCAATGGAGAGGGACTGTATATGCCCGGTTTAAAAATGAATTTCACCCTACGATTACCATGAGCCGAGATACACTGGAATAAGATTGAAAAAAGGGAGTCCACACAGAAGGCATGCAAATTATGTAATCTTTATAAGCTCCTATACGCGACGAAAACCTAGCAACTCCCTGTTTGTACCCCCGTTGATAATATCACACAAGTATATCACACAACCCGGTCCTAATAACAATGGAATGGGTTCGGTATGAAATGCCTGTCTTCATTCCAGTTGGACAAGCACAAGCACAAGCTTTTACGTTCTAACTCATATTTGACACTCACCTTATACGTCACACGCCAAGATTTGCAAACTAACACCACGCATATTCTACCACGCATGTCGACGACACACATCCAACATTCGTTCCGCTATACACTCAAAGATCCCAGCAACCTAACCGGTTTACAATTCTAAATGAGTGTACAACTAAAGGCCGGTCCGCGCAGTGTCAAACCGGCACTGTGCGTACTCAGATAGGACTAGAGGCGCCAAGGGACAGTCGTAACATGTCTTCTACTAATCATACATTCTTTTTAATAGTGTCCATCTCGGGTTTCAAACACGTCAAAACACAATCAGGCAGTTTGTGGTTTGTTAGGGAAGCTACTTTCTTTGCTATTTATAAATCGAAATACCTACTACAACTACCGAAGAAGCCTTTCTGATTACATTAACTATTATTATTAAAGAGGAATTATTCGATAATTAGACTAATTTCAGTGCAACCAAAGATACCCTCTCGCACACGCCAAAGAACACGACGTAAGTAATTAAACAGTAACCGAACAAAATGTTGACAAAGAGCCCAAGGTGCGCGCGCACGTTGGCTTAACACTTCAGTGAGTCACAGCCAACATTGCTAACAGCCAATAGGAGCGCGGGTGATTATTGCCGAATTATCGATTTCACAGTCGGCGAATTTTTTGATTTCTACACCTTTCACAGGACTTAAACACGCGATATTTGAAGTAAATTCTAGTTTCCCTCATCCTTTAATGGTTTTGTTATGTGTTGTTACGGTGTTGTTAAGGTTTTGGAGCATTACCAAACATACATAATGCCACACTACGTTCTCCCTCTTCAACTACATGTTAATGTAGCGGACAAAGAGGAAAGAAGAAAGTTGGAAATCTAGAATAAGTGTTATTTAACTCCATTTTCTTGAACTCTCTGCAGGGCACAAATTGGAAACAATGTCTCTCTTTGCTTTGCGATTTGGAGGGATAACCTGATAAACCCCAACTTAGTCGTAAACCCTAACCAGTACGATCTATTGCAGCAAAAGAATCGGACATTCATAGTGGTAAACCCAGAAATAAATTCTGAGGAAACTAATATTAACTCACCAATTTATCGTGTCAGCCTCCAGTCGCTCCCCTATCAGAAATCAGCGTCTCCAAACGCCCACATAATGATACTCAAGGGTAGTTCAACTTGCCTCTGAAAACCGTTACAGGGACTTTTGACAACGTCAGAAGAAGACAACGTTTGATCGATATATTTTTGGTAAATACGCAAAACAGCATATCAAATAATGAACATTGTGTAGTGACTTATGAAGAAGAAGAACGCTACATCTAGTGCTACCTGAGTTCTGGAGGGGTAATGTGTTCACAGACCACTAACTACTGTCCCGATAATAGGTGAAACTGAGAATTCCTTTTTTTAAAGGTTTCGTATTTCTGGATATTAGTTTCCATACTGATATGGAATACGTTAGTCCCAACAATGCTGTTTTAGCGGGACAAACTGAATTGTGAATATTATGTCAAACAAATATTACTATGCCGGTATGAAAAGCCCCTTGTTGGTTAAAGGGACTCACCAATGATCATGTGAATGGTTTGTTGCCCTATAGGTAGGATACCGTCCGTTAATAGTAGAAGATAAATAGTCTTTCGCTTGTGTTGATGCAGGTGCCTGAGAGGAATGATACCGTATTACTATGTTTAGTCATGCCGTATTAAGCACATTTTTTGAATTAAAAGTTTAATTTTGAGAAGATTTTTTATTAAACCTCTTTAAAAACTGTCAAGGTTTCATATAAATAACTCACCCTCCGAAGCCATGGTGGTACATTCAATTATAGGGTGGCGTTTGTAGGACCGTCCACCTGAACCACTGTATATTTCACTGGTGGTATGCGCCCAGAATTCCTTGGATTCCATGGCAAGATAGGATCTGCTCGTTACCCGTTTCAGGAGAAATGATGGGATACCTGAGAGGAGAATTTGCGACATAAGATGTATAAGTAATAAGTCTATGGGCATTGGGCGAATTAAACAGTGGTTCTGTTACTCGTATGTGGGGTAGTGAGGAGTGGTGGAACATGATATTCTAGTGGTACACTGATGGGATACCTGCCGGTAAATGGTTGGATAGTTTAGCACCGCAGTGTGTTACATACATTTAAAAACAGAATAATAGTTAAAATATTTCTATTTTGATTAGACAGATTGTGAGACCGGATGTGGCCAAAACATTGTGATATCTTCTGTAAAAAATAGAGGCCAAATAGAGAACATGACTAGGAAGGACAGGGCTGGGCCAAAAGTCAGTACCATAAGTTGGCCTTATAAGCTCTCGCCGCGTGTTTTATATTTGCGAGGTGGTTGCTTTGCAGGATGGGCATTCTGTACTTATGGTTCGAGGATTCGGTCGTCAAAATTTTGAAAATTCGAATAATTAAGACCACGCCCATTCAATATTACAAACACTTTATTGTTTTCTTGCACATGCTGACGACTAAATTTTTCAGAGACGGTTGTTAGGACTTAATCAAATGTTGCCTATGATCTGAAAAACATGAGGCCACAAACGGATTAGAAATGCCGAAGTTAACAAAGCGACTTTCTGTATCTCGTTAACAACATGACTGGGTGATTATGTGACCCGTGACACGACACCTTTCATTGGGCACCCTTAAACCCAGTTCCCCTAATGTTTAACGGGGTAGTTAACGGGTTCACCTCTATCACGTGATTAGGTAAACCAATCACCTGATCACCACGTTAATTATTCAACACGTTTTGTTCATATCCCGGTCATTGAGAAGCTACAGTTCTAATTCTTTCTGGACAAAGTAATTCGAATGACCAAACACACTTCAAATAACAATTATAGCTCGATCCGACTGTCAAACACTATCAAAATAAATGTGAAAATGAACCCTCTACTTGAAAAAAATGCACACGGACTTTTTCGATGTTGACAAATTCTCGAAACCAGGGTGGTACTAAGTCATCAGAAAGCAGTATATAAATTGGGCACTCAATGATGCGCTATAAAGGCAACGTATGGGTACTGACTTTTGGCCCACCCTGTATATTGTGGCAGTTAACAACACTGACACACATTCCATAAAGACTATTACCTCCTACCTTGAACCAGATTAGACAACACACAAATTGCAATTAATTGGCAACTCTTTCATACCAATCTGTGCCTTATATAGGATGTTATCACGCGATCATTGTTTAGTGGCGAGTGGATTTGTTTGAAACGATTTTACAAATGTTTTGAGCCTTATTTATATGTATATCATAAGCGTTCATTTCCTTGTTGTGGTCTCCTAGCCAAACAGTTCACAGAATCAATCCTATTTGTCATCGTTATATTTTGGTTCACTGACTACTACACTTGCAAACTACATTGTGTATACAATGTGATATACACTCTACTTGCATTGTGACTAAATTGTGACTACTTGTGGACTACACTCCAACCATACCTTGTGACTCACATTGTGACTACCTTGTGACCTCCATGTAGACTACATGTGACCACACAGTTAAACCTTGAGACTACACTGCGACTACACTGTGACTACATTGTGGACTACACTGTGATACAGTTGTGACTACACATTGTGGACTACATTGTGACACATTGTGACTCCACTGCAAACTACACTGTGGCTACATTGTGCTACACTGCGACTACATTGTGACTACCTCTTGTGACTACACTGTAGACTACATTGTGACTTCCTTGTATAAACACAAATTACTGCGAAACAATAGTTATAAATAATGCATGATCTGTTATTCAGTTCTTCATGTGAATTACCGATACAGCCATTAGTTCCTAGTTTACTAAGAACGTTAGATGAAATAGTGTGGCAGCTTTGTACTGTAGACAATGGAACTGTCTTGTAGCTCTCATTAGATAATAACAAAAGAGCTGAGAAAGTTGTATAACGAAACTATGAACAACTACAGACAAGCTGCGAAGAACATGTAAATCGTGCACATGAACATTATACAGCTTAAATTGTTGGGTGTTTCGAATAATCATATAGGCAATGTCCTGGTTACTAATTAAACAAACTGTTACATAAAGAAAATTATCATATTTAAAGTCATTAGATGGGAATTTAACCAAATAATATTGCAGTAATACGGACAATGATCATAATACAATTCAATAAGCAATGAAACACGAATTTCATGGAGGCATGAAATAGGATAAAATTGTCAGATTTCAATAACAAATAATTTAGCAACCCAAAAACAAAATCTATCTGATAGCCAGGATGGGTGTCACAACCTCAATGGGCATCTTCTCTATGATCTCTTTCTGTTCGACCATCTCCTCTTTGTGGCCTACAAACACACTGTCCCCATTATGGTCCCATTTCTCCTCTGCTACAATTTCCAAAAATAAATCCTTGTCGACGCTAGGCCCCAGCAACTGCATTAGGAAATCCTCCTCAATGTTTTTATATGTGAGCTGAACCACGTGACATATGAACTTCCTGGCACACTCCGTGAACCCTGTCATCTCTGTAAATATCTTCTCTTCTTGTATCACATTCCAGAACTCTGGGAACTGGCAGGTCTCCAAGAGTGTGGCCACATCATCTATCTTCTTCGTCAGGTTATCGTCTATCATTTCCTGGGAGAGTTGAGCGCGACAGAACACGTAGTCGCTCCTTGGGAGTTGCATCAGAGCCTTCACTAGCACATAGTGGACGTTATCAATGCTGGATCTAGTTATCAGATCTGGTGAGAACTGATACAACTTGAGAATGTTCAAATTAGCATCGCCATCATAATAACCATGCTCAACTTGAAACTTCAGATAGTCAACATAGAAGTCAAGTTTTTCGGGGTTCAGTCGTCCCAGCCCCTCCATGGAGTAGAAGGCCTCCTCCTTCATTTGCTCGAATTGAGTTTGTGGATCCATGACCATAACAGGGTAACCTGGTATAATCAAAATGTTAAAACTTACACACAATTAATTACGTAAAATATGTGTTACAACAAAAGGTTATATTCTCAATTTTCTATTTACAATTCTCAATTTTCAATTTGAAGCATAATACTGAGACGTAAAAGTGTCCCGCCTTTAATTTGGAGACACAGTGAACAGACTGCAGCATTTAATTTTGGTGGAATTTTGTGAGGAGGGAACTATATAATCTGGTAATTCCAAACTATTGTTCAAATTGTTGTAATGAATGAAGACTGCAGGACAATCTTTAAAATGTCAGCTAATACTGGAGCAGAGGTCCATTACAGATACTACTGCAGGATCATAGTCATTATTACAGTTCAGTATTTATTACACGTAAATAAACTGTACACAATACAATTTCATCTCGTCGGCCGAGCAATGAACATAAATTAATCTATCTTTATTATATTATGGTATATCGGACCTGCAGCAGGAGTGAGTGAGTGCAGGTCCACTGAGTGCAGCTGGTCACCTGCTTACCGATATACTAAAATATAGGTCTCAAGTTATATTAAACGTGACTCAAAACTCAATTTGGCAAGTGTGTAACTACACCCTTGAAATAATGTATCGTATTGGTGATGCAAACAAATTCTCAGTTTCCTATTTCTTCTAACTGCAAAATGAGAAGTTCAAACTTAAGATACAAAATTGTTAAAAAAGTGATTTTATAAATAACTAGAAAACCCGTGGTCACAGGTAAGGGAGGAACCTAATAGTAATAGTATTCTTTGGAAGTCAGTTTTAATCGTGTCAAAAAGTATTCATCCCCACCAAAGATACAGCCAATTAAAATGTTGCTCGTACTAAACACAGCGTAATATCAACAAAACCGATCAAAATGACGTTAAAACAATCATTGCACGTGCACGTGCGTGTAATAACCCTCGTTACCATGGTTATTATGTAACTACCTATTTCTCTTCTATTTGCGGTCGTACAAAGATACAAAGGGAATTCTCTGAATTATAGTAGAGATATTAATTAAGTCAAATAATTCAATTCCTCTCGAAATTCATCAAAGCTTCTAATGTCAATGACCAAATAAAGTTGAAACGTTCTGGAATTTAATTGCTGACAGCTGATGTTAGATGAACAATATGATCTTATTGCAGATTTCTCAGCTCTTTCATGATCGAATATTAATCTGTATTATATACCGAACCAGTCCCAAACCAATGACCAGGCGAGCACATGGTTGTTGAAGTAAGGAACATTGTAACCATATAACCCATCACTTAGATCTGACAGACAAGGGGCGGCTGGCTGCAGTCTTGGAGCCCATGCTAGAACTCTCATTCCTCAGATCCTTTATGATATCTGCCAAACACTCCGGGTGTACACCTGCAGCAGTGGGGAATAAAGTTAGAATATTGTTCCATCCTAGTAATCTGAACAAGTTGATTGCAGGGGTGAAAGTTTATCACTATTCATTTATTTTCGAACATTTTACGAAGCGTTAAGAAGCTTGTAATAAATGTTAGAATTCATTCATTTATTTATATGTGTACGTTCCACTTACCAGCTTCAATCAGTCGGATACATATGTAAAGAGATCTGTTGTCCAAACCAGTATCCAATAAGTTGGATATCTTACTAACAAGAAGCAAGATGTCTCTCTGCTTTTGACTTTTCTCTGACGTGTTCATGACAGCTTGGATAATAAAGATATTAAGATTGTACAAATTACAAGAATACAAAATAGTTTAAAATTGATCATTTAAATATAGTGCAAATACTTAAAAACCATTTTAGTGTTTCCCTTCTCCTGATAGGTAATGAATTTAGTTAAGTTCTGAACTGCTTAATTAAAACATCTCTGTCAAGTAATTAATACACAGTTATTGTGAAGAAAGGCTAGGTTGCCTAGTGGTTAGAATGATCGCCTCTCAAGCAGAAGGTCCAGTGTCATCTAGTCTAGGGATTGAGTTAAGGATTCCGTTGGATCTATGCAACATTACACATCTGTGTAAAATGCCCTTGGTTGACTCAGCCACATGATCAGGAACCTATGATTGAGTGTTAAATGAGAAGGGGCCAGCAAAAAGATCAAGTATTTTCTCTATTAGAATCAGTGGCGTAACTAAGGGCTCTGCAGATCACGCAAGAAACTATTACATTTCTTGTTTTGAAGAAACAAGAAACTGTCCGGAAACTTGTCCAGTAAATTTTGTCGTAGCAACTGCCCAGTTTGATATAAGCCATGCCATGTATAATGTATATTCGTCTACTTTGATGGATTTTAGTACAGGAGATGACATTGACTTCCATCTTTTTCTCTTGTCTGCCTTAACTCAATGCCCTTCTTCATTCAATGTTCGGATTAAGGAACTACTTTCAGCACTTAAGGTTATGTTAAAATAACCCCTAGTGCTATCATGTACATCAGCGATATTTTCTTGACAATCCCTTGTGCTACACACTCTGGATTATTATCAACTTTTCCCACAGCTGCGCGAAAAGTTGAAATATAGTCTACGTTGTGTGTGTTAGAAAAATCAATTTCAATGGCCCAGAAGTAACTGCCTACTTTCATAGATAAATTTTAGTTTATTTGTTGAGAACGGTAAAAGATCGAACACATATTAACTATAAGTGCTAAGCTAAATATTGGTTAATTTATTATACCAATACTGTGTGTGGGAAATTTCCGAACGACTAATTCAAGAAAACTGTAAGAGTTATGGGACTGTTTTTTTCGGTATAGTTTTGACAACACTCTGACGAAGCCAAATGATTAAGGTTTTTAAAATCGGCCTTGGATACGTGAGGGGCTAAGAATTAAATTGCGGTATATTTGGGCCGAGCGGCTTATGCTTTTGCACCGTTTTAACTATGAAAATGTAATGCGTGTTTTCGAATATAATAGGCGGGTTCATACTTGGATTTCAAATGTGACAGTGAAGTCCCGGCCGTAAGCACGGGTTACACTAGTACGAGATATCTATCCAAAAGGATTAGTCTGCGTCCACTGCGTCATCTCTTTTGTATTGTTCAGCTTCAGTGGGTAACATTTCACCATCCCTTTTGATCTTCAGCTAATCGTCTCATACAATCAACCGTCCATTAAGATCCAATCTCTGCTCAGCATCCTCAATAAATGATTTAAGCTCTTCCTAGGCCTAGTATATAGTTGGATAACAGACAGTGGCATAAAGTTGCCTGTTGGCGCCAAAATAGTCCCACATTCAAACGACAATTTGGCATCCCCCTCAAATGGCGCGCCCCACCCCCCCCCCCCCCCCCACGATGTAGATTCGTACTTTGTTGTTAATGCTTATGTTCTTGTTCTTCCAAATGTTATTGAGTAAGTTGAAAGCTTCAGTTGGCTTGTCAATCCTGACACTTATTACATAATCAATCTTGCCATCTGATGTAATTTTGGCACCAAAATAAGTAAATTGGGTGACCTGCTTCGCACAATGAAATCGATGAAGTCAGATCAAAACACACAAGAATTAGTATAGATTAGTTGATCCCCATTCCCTCATCAGTGAGGATTCAAATTAGGCAATAGAAAAACTTACATAAAAGTAGTATGTAGTAGTAGGTTTACAGACATGAAACATAGAGACGGAACAATTCGTAAGATATTCTTTTGAAATTATGACAGTATTCTTTTTTTTTATTATTTGAAAATTCAATTAATCATTATATATATAAATCAAGCGTTACATTTCAGCCATGCAAAATTACAATGACATATTTTGATATACTAAATGATAAATGGTACTGCAATATAAGTTGCTTAATGTTTGGCCGGATGACAACTAACGAGAAAAATAAACTTGATTATATAATAATTAATTCGGCTGAACCAACACATAGCAAGAGCCACATTAACGTTGGGGCCGTCTACCAAATTTGAATGACAAACATTAACAAGAAATCAAACATATCATAAATAATTATAAGGATTTTGTTCATTACAATTCCGTCACAACTGATAAAGAAAAAACAAATTTCTGAGACTCATAAGACTGATGAGCTAATCTGGCCAGACTGTATCGGCAGCCCAGAGGTACTTGATCAGTTTGGCCTTAAAAGTAAAAATCCGCTCTGACTGCCGGATACATACTGGTAGATTATTCCATTTCAGCATAGATCTATGAAAAAAGCTATTTCGGAAGGCATCCGAGCAGGGCACAGTGGTACTCATGTAAGTTGAAGTATCCGACATATCAATTATTTGAGCATTGTGCCTAGTGTATCGGGTGCCCTCTGGACGGCATAGGACTATATATGTAGGGAGCGAAACTGGAATTATGCTATTCACTATTTTATAGAAGGTCATAAGATCGTTATAAATAAACTTCTGTTTAACAGGGAGAATATTTAGTTTCTTTTGCTCTATAGCAAGTTTATCGTCATTATAACTGGAGTAAGGTTCACCATTGATCCATTTAATAGCCCTCTTTTGGATAGCAACAAAATGTAGAAGATGAGTTGCAGATTGAGGGGACCATATGACAGAACAATGTTCAAATATAGACCTAATTAACGCTAAATAGAACGATCTTTTCTGCCTTTTATCAGTAGTGAAATGACATGTTCTCTTAAGTAGTCCAACTCTAGAGGTAGCTTTGGAAACAAGCGCTTTACATTGTGCACCCCAATTAAACCTGGAGTTTATTGCGACTCCTAAATCTGACTGAGAGGGCACAAAGTCAATATCACTTCCAGAAAGTTTATAAAAGAAGGTATTGAATGGCAAGTTATCCAGCACGTTTCTTTGCAGGGACACAGAGAGGGCTTTGCACTTTTGTGGGTGGAACTTCATTCGATTTCTCGCTGACCAATCATAAAGTCTGTTGATGTCATTTTGGATTATGTGATGGTCAGGGTAACCAAGGATCTCCCTCCAAATTTTAGTGTAATCTGCATAAAGGGCGATATTGGTGCCTTCAGAGACACAGGAGAACATGTCATTTATAAATATTACAAACAATAGAGGGCCAAGTATAGAACCTTGAGGGACACCAGACCGAACTGGTAGAGAAGAAGACGTTTGGCCTCCTATCACTACTTGTTGTTGTCGCCCCTCAAGATAGGACTTAATAAATTTAAGCATTAGTCCATCGACATTAAAAATATTCTTTAATTTACTTAAAATGAGGTCATGCGAAACGCTATCAAAAGCTTTCGCAAAATCAAAATATATTATATCAGTCCTGGACCTGTTATTCAATGCAAGTGCAAGATTGTCTGTGAAAGGTATCATTTGGGTTGTGCATGAACGTTCATTAACAAAACCGTGTTGTCGGTCATCCAACAGATCAGAACATGCAGCGTATAATGCAGTCTTTATGCACCTTTCAAAGACTTTCATTACAAGAGATGTTAACGAAATAGGCCTGTAGTTCTCAACCGAAGACTTATCGCCCTTTTTGTGCACTGGTACTACAAGTGCCAGCTTCCAATCAGGGGTATGCATCCGCTCGAGAAAGACAGGTTAAATAAAACACTAAGTGGGTATGCAAGGCTTTGGGCACAGTTTTTGAGGACTCTCCCATGAATCCCATCAGGGCCAGGGGCCTTGTTAGGATTTAACTTTTTAAGAATCAACAGAACATCTTCTCTACTAAACACAAGACTTGAAAAACAATCATCACGAAAATCTATGTCAATGCCATAATCGCTCTCTTGAGAAAACTGCTCATAAAAATATTCGTTAAAAAGGGCAGCTTGATCAGATGGATTGTTTCGAAAGCGATTATGATATTTGACAGTTTCAGGGATCCTGGTTGACTTTGATTTAGATTTAACGTAGGTCCAGAATTTCTTGGAGATAAGAGCATCATCGGAGTCATCCTCAACACTGAGTCTCATTCTTTCGTCCATCAAATTTTTAAATTTTGTGCGAAATGCCCGAAACTTTTGTTTATGAGACTCAGAGTTGCTCCCCTTATGCCTTATTCTCCATTTCTCCTTATTTCGTAGGAGACGATCACATTCAGAGTCATACCATGGGGGCTGGAACTGAGACTTAATGGTCTTTTTAGGGATCCATCGGTCACAGGCTGCACCGAGAACTCCTCTGAATCGACTCCAGGCAAGATAAGGATCATTACACTCAAATATACTATCCCATTAGATGCTAAATAACAAGAAAACAACAAATTTTTTTCAAGAAAACAACAAATTTTTATTCAAATCAATTATAGCAACAATTTGAAAAACTTTAAAGCTCTTCTATTACCATGGAATATACTACGGGTATGGTGACTTGGGCTATTGAGTTGTTAAGTAGATTAAGATTAGTAAACCTGCACTTGCATTGTATATTTTATAAAAACTAGAAATTAGGCTTCACGGTAAAATGGAGAAGCAGGCTGATCTTGGAGGGAGCAGACCGTAAAGTTTACGCACCCACCAGGGCTACCTACCTACCCCAGTTGTTCTTTTTGGTTTATCAGCTTGTATTGTTATATTTATGGACCCCAAGTCACCACACTAAGAAGGAGTATGTAAAAAAAAAAAATAATAATAATAATAATAAATTAAGTTAATATCATTATATCTGTTTAAAACAGTAAAAGTCAAGTTGAGGATTGACTTTCCTAGTTAATTTAAAGGTTCAAACGTTTGGGAATATAATAATGTTGGTATTTGTATCTGCTGCAGCAATAATATCGAAATATCATTTGTCTAGAAAATTTTCGCCACTTCAATAGATATTGGGTCGGCAATTTGGTGAGTGAGTGATGAAATGGTTTGGTCTGTGATTGAGTGAGGGGCGATGTGAAAGTTGTGGTAAGTCCAGGTGTTATTATTGTTGATGGATTGAGATCCCAGGATGATACTTTTACAGCGTAATTTAACCAAAGCTACAGAAGTAGTGAGGATTTCCCCATTCTCATTTAGAATCCGTTTATGTATGCTATTCCACAATTTGGAGGCTATATAAAGAAACGTGTTGGTTTTTCTTGGGAGGATTATGACATTGCTTGTATCACGTTTTGATGAGTCTATAGTACAATACAACGAGTATGGAGTGCGAAATTTCATAATTCGAAATATCTCAGATATACAGTGGTATTTGTACAAGTTTTGAACAGTAAGCAATTTTAGTCGATTAAAAATGGGCTTGGTGTGCTCTTTTTCGAAAAAAGCAGCTCCTAACCTCTGTTTTGTATAAGGTCTGGCTCGTGCACAAGTGGCATGTTTGTCGAGGTATGCATTTAGGTCTCCAAAAAGGATTCTTATACAACGTTTCTGAGTTATGAACAGCTTATCGTTTGGTTGGTCTTTGAGAGCTGAGCCCCAAACACTTATTCCGTAAGCAAGATGTGATTCCAATAATGCAGAGTATATTTTTTGGTAGTGTTCCCCTGGAACTGAATGTTTAATCCTGTTAAGTGCTCCTGTAGTGGATCTAATTTTTTTTCTTAGATATTCTATATGTGGGCCCCAGCTAAGTTTTTCATCAATTACTACACCAAGAAATTTGGTGTTGCTAACCTTGACAATTTTGTGTCCATTTATAAATATTCCTTGTGATTTGTCATGTTCATTGGCATACGGCCTAACCCTGGCGCAGGTTTCATCAGATTCGTATGCAGGTAGAAAATGTATGTAGCAGCATTTAGACATATTTATATGTAAGAGATTACTTCTCATGAATTTGCATACGAAATCAAGAACTTTATTGGCCTTCAAGTATGTTGCTTCTTTGGACGGTCCAGTGATAAATATATTTGTGTCATCAGCATAGAGCACAAATTTGCATTCATCGCCTTTGTAACAGTTTATTATGTCGTTCATATATAATAAGAAAAGTAGAGGGCCTAGTATGGAACCTTGGGGAACTCCATATTTTACATTCATAGTCTCTGATGTAGTGTTGAGAAATGAAACATACTGTGATCTATCGGATAAATAGCTTTTTAGAAGTCCTAGAGCTAGACCTCTAACCCCATAATTTTCCAGTTTCCTCAGGAGAATGCCATGGTCAAGAGTATCAAAAACTCAGAATTCAGGCCCCTAAAATTACCTTTACTATAATTAAAGATCTTTCTTTTAGGCTGCTTAATATACTTGGTCTTAATATCAATGTCAAATGTGATACAAAAGTGGTCGGACATACACATTTCCCAACAGTATTCCATCACAATTAGACAATACGTACATAGAATAATCTTTAGCGCTCGATTTTTATACTACGGTGTAATTCTACAAACAATATGCGCGGCGAGCCTTAGATTTTGGGTTAACTTTGGAATCATTTTATTATAAAAAAGTTCCACAACCTTAACCCTAACCCGAGCCCTAAACAATCGAATCCATGTTTTACTAGCCTGTCACGTGACCAAAACGGTTTTTGCCCATAACTCTCTAAGGAAGCATTTTTACTCAACGTCATGGGGGTAATTCGGAATCAGCGTCCAAAATACACCAATTTAGATCAATTTCATACCCAAAGGGCCTTTTCACAAGAATTTTCTTAAAATTTGGGCGTGCGATTTAGTAGGACATAGTAGGAGCCACAAATTTGTTCACAAAATGCATAAAAGAATCATATGCATAAAAAATTAAATTCTAAAAATATTAACATTAGTTGCCATGTTCAATGTTTTTGCAAATATTATTTTATGAAGTTTTTGTTTTTAAATTTTAAATTAGCTTTATGCAAATTTAAATTTTTTGATGTCCACAGTTAATTGTTAATTTAATCAAAAATATAATTTTGCAATTTTAACCGGAGGATTATGAATTCATAATATAATCAATGTATTAACATTGAAATGCACACTTCTTATCTGCACAATTGCGCCCATTATATTAATTTGTTATAATATTATATTAAAGTAATTTGTTTGTTGTTGTATTGCTCTAACCAGAGCCCTCTCGCTTGCAGTAGCGCGCGACCGCCGGAGTAGCGCGCGTCACGCAGTACGCGTAGGCACATGGCTATGTGAAGTTGTTGTATAACCTTGCTCTAACCAGAGCCCTCTCGCTTGCTGTAGCGCGCGACCGCCGAAGCGCGCGACCGCCGAAGGCGTCACGCAGTACGCGTATACACATGGCTATGTGAAGTATAACCTCAAGTAATCGTTGCTACACGATATATTATACCTTTTATCTTTTTTAAGAAAAGAAAGGCCTTCGCGCGTGAAAAGTAGTATAATACAGCAACTTAACTGCCAAATGATTCTGGAGTCGAAATCAAATTTTTCTTAATTGACGATGTCAATCCTTCGCATCTCGCCGATCTGTGGTTGCGAGAAGCATTATTGGATGCGCGCGCGCGACCCAGTTGTGCATCGCGCTACAATTACTTACGTAATGTGATTTGCTGCTTGCAACATTTGAATTGCTTGCTTCTTTAGTGTAAATAATACAAATCACCATGGAAGTTTTGGAAGCTGAATTATGAATGTTTGGAGAAAACGTTAATGAAATAAACCGACTACTTACAACTTAACTGGGTCGCGCCGCGCATCAAATAATTTTTCTCACAGATCGGTGCGATGTGCACCACCTAACCGGGCCAGACCGAGCTGCGACAGACTGACATTCTCAATCAAGAAAATGTCCTACCAGTAGGACATTTTAAGATTTCAGTTTTCCGGGACCCAAATTTTATGATGTTTTGGCTGAATTTTTTGAATAACCACTGAGTATAGCACAAGACACGATTGAGGTAATGAAAGTTAGACTACCAAAAAAAGCCACGGAAAATCGTGAAAATAGAAGAAAACATTTTGGAAGATTTTTGAAAAAAAAGCATTTCTGCCGTCCCCTAATTGACCGAAATTTCACAGTTTCAACTGACATTTTTACGAGTGACTAATCAGTGAGGTCTGTGAGACTAGTGACACAAGTCGCCATCAAGGTACTGGAAGCAGTATTTCCGGAGAAAACTTTGATGCAATGAATATTTTGAATATGTCCTACCGGTAGGGCATATTTGAATTTCAGCTCTCCGGGACCCAAATTTTACTGTTTTGACTTTATTTTTCTTGAATGACCATCTTACAGGATCACTGAGGAAAGCACAAGACATGATTGAGGTAATGAAAGTTAGATTACCAAAGAAAGCTTTGATAAACGGAAAATATGATAATAGAAGGAAACATTGGGTCACGAAATCCTCTCCGAACCTCCACGTGGTGTGGCCTGGTTGGCACTAACGGGTGGCGTGCTCTCTTGTTGAGTACAAATGTTGGGACTTGCCAGCTCAAAGTTCCCATAGGAACCAGGAAGTCAACACTAACAGCTACCAAGCACCAGGAAATTTCTCTTTCAGATATCAGGTTACAAGATAGTACACACACAAATGACGACACGTTAGACACAGATACGTAGCTCTAAGAGCTATTAAATCACCAGGAAATTCTCTTTCAGCTTTCAGGTCCCATCGAAGTCACCCACCACAGAGCTAGGGATTCCTATTCGCTCATTTTGGCTACTAGGAAACACTGATAATGAGTAGTCTTGGCACTTCTCCCTCCAGTAACCACTTTTCAGGTCTTTTCAGTTAAGACAGCTAATGCATTTAAGGGCTGACACACGCTAGACACAGGCTCGTGATAAGACAGAGTTAGGGATTTCAACTCTCTCACTCTGACTACGAGGACACACTGATAGCGAGAATTCCTGGCACTTCTTCCTCCAGTGACCACTTTTCAAGTCTTCTCAGCAAGACAGCTGAGGGCTCATCTTGAGGCCATCACATTTAACCTAGGATTAGGGGACCGTGTTAGCTTTGCCACACTCTTCATTGAAGTGTGACTGGACGCTCTACAATCATCTAGTAGCAGGAGAGTTTGACTGACACCCTTACTGGTTCTAATCAGTTTCTACAGCAGAAGATCTCAATGCTCGAAAACAGTTCATCTCGGACATCCTGCAGAGATGCTTTATCACAGCCTGCCCCATTACATGGGGAACCCTTAGATCTACAGTACCCTGGTGGACAGCAAAGCTCACTAAAGCATAGCGGACCTCTTTAGTTCTGAGACGCAAAGCTAACCGGACTAGGAATTTAACATCAATGCAATGCTTCGGGGTTGCAAATAGGACATACAAAGTTTAACGAATGTATTACTCAAACTTTTGATTCATTTTGTTAGCTCGTCGTTATATGGTAACAATACAGGACAGACATTCCTTCTTCAGGTTCATTGATGAAATCGTACCCGCTATTTGTGTTACACATGGCAAGTATCTGGACTAATGATAACTTAGGATCCCCATCTATCATTAAGGTGGCCGGGGGGGGGGGGGGGGGGGGATCTTCATCACAATTCTCTCGAAATTGATTTTATAGTTGTTTCTGATAGAGGGAAGTGATATCTATCAGCTGAATATTGCTGGTCAAAGGTCAGCGCTCATGTGTAATTGTATTTCAATCGCGCGTCCTGAAAATCGAGTCTAAAAATCTATCTTCTCCTACATTTTTTGAGCAATCACTCTGAAACTTTCAGGATATGTTCTAGGGATCATTTAGGAGAGAAGTGTCGAGCCGAATTTTGAGATAGGCCTCAGAAAATGTTTAATTCGATTTTGAAAATCTTGGACCTCATTTTTTGACGATTTTTCCAGGTCTCTTCTAAATGATCCCTAGAACATATCCTGAAAGTTTCAGGGTGATTGCTCAAAAAATGTAGGAGAAGATAGATTTTTAGACTCGATTTTCAGGATGCGCGATTGAAAATCGCTCGCGCAATACAATTACATTTGAGCGCTGACCTTTGACCAGCGATAATTTCGGCTAGGAACAATATTTTTCCATGGGACCAAAAGCAGCTGATAGATATCACTCCCCTCTATCAAGTATCAGAAAAAATCAATTTCGAGAGAATTTTGATGAAGATCCCCCTGGCCCCCCGGCCCCCTTAATTCCTCTCAGATTCCCAGGCTGCATTTAAAGCGCTTAACAGCACCAGTTTTAACTCCAGGTTCGCTCTGAACATCTCAGGCCAACTCAACTCACTAGGTATTCACATCGAGTAGAACTTAGACGTTCCAGGACATGAATTGAAGGAGTATACGGTAAAGAACAAGCGGACGAATTCGCAAGGGACGATCAATCCAACAACATCCCCATAGGACCAGAACCCTTCCAACATGGTCGCTTTCAGGCTAGGTCACAGCCCACTAGTTTATTTTCAGAACGTGGCAAACAACGTCCACTTTCAGACGCAAGATTGTGGACACTTTTCAGGAGAAGCAGAAACATCCCAGCACCTCCTCTGCAAGTGCATCCAGATCATGACGCTCAGAATGAGGATAACTGATAAACCCTACGGAGGATCTTAACAACAGTAAACTACAACCATATCTTCAAATTTGTGGAACAGTCGACAAGACTGGATAGGGAAAACCTTTTTGGGTAACCTCCTTGGATTCTTCACCAGGAACTTTCGCGGTACACCATTTTGGACTCGAGGCTTCCACCTGGTAATGCGATCTCGGAAGGCAGGCCTCCCCTTTGCAACACGAGCTCGGAATCGGGAGCTCTCGATACGGGAGGTACGTATCAAGAATGACTCTGAGGGGGGGGGGGCTCATGTTTTTTTGTCCGTTTTTGTCCGTTTGGCAGCTATATTTTCAAAACGGACAAAAAATAAAGCGGACAAAAACGGACAAAAACGGACAAAAACGGACAAAAACGGACAAAAACGGACAAAAACGGACAAAAAATAACAAAAATTGAAATAACATTTAGATGCTTCCTCCTCCTCCTCCTCCTCCTCCTCCTCCTCCTCCTCCTCCTCCTCCTCCTCCTCCTCCTCCTCCTCCTCCTCCTCCTCCTCCTCCTCCTCCTCCTCCTCCTCTTCCACCTTCTCCTCCTCCTCCTCCTCAGCCATCCTCCTCAGCCATCCTCCTCAGTCTTCCTCAGTCCTCCTCCTCTGCAGTCCTCATCATCCTCCTCAGTCCTCCTCCTCCTGGGTCCTCCTCCTCCTCTTCATCCTCCTCCTCTTCCTCCTCAGTCCTCAGTCCTTCTCCTCAGTCCTCCTCCTCATCCTTTTCGTCAGTAGTCCTCCTCCTCAGTCCTCCCCCAGTCCCCCTCCTCCTCCTATTCAGTCCTCCTCCTCCTCCTCCTCAGTTCTCCTCCTTCTCATTCCTCCTTCTGAGTCCTCCTCATTCCTCCTTCTGAGTCCTCCTCCTCCTCTTTCTCCTGAGTCCTCCTCCTGGGTCCTCTTTCTCCTCCTCCTTCTCAGTCCTCCTCCTCCTCCCTCTCAGTCATCCTCCTCAGTCATCCTCCTCAGCCATCCTCCTCAGCCATCCTCTTCAGCGATCCTCCTCAGTACTCCTCAGTCCTCCTCCTTCTCAGTCCTCCTCAGTCCTCCTCCTCAGTCATCCTTCTCCTCCTCCTCCTCCAGGGGGGATCCTGTTTTTTATCCGTTTTTTCCGTTCGGAACCCTATATTATCAAAACGGACAAAAAATAGAGCGGACAAAAACGGACAAAAAATAACAAAAATGGAAATAATATTTAGATGCTTCCTCCTCCTCCTCAGTCTTCCTCAGTCATCCTCCTCCTCCTCCTGAGTCCTCCTCCTGGGTCCTCCTCCTGGGACCTCCTCCTCTTGGGTCCACCTCCTCTTCATCCTCCTCCTCTTCCTCCTCAGTCCTCAGTTCTCCTCCTCAGTCTCACTCCTCCTTCTCAGTCCTCCTCCTCCTCTTCTTCCTGGTTCCTCCTCTTGGGTCCTCCTTCTCCTCCTCAGTCCTCCTCCTCTTCCTCCTCTTCCTGGGTCCTCCTGATCCTCCTCAGTCTTCTTCCTCCTTCTACTCCTCAGTCCTCCTCCTGCTCAATCCTCCTCTTCCTCCTAAGTCCTCCCCTCCTCAGTCCTCCGAAGTCCTCCCCTTCTCAGTCCTCCTCCTCATCAGTCCTCTTCACCAGTCCTCCTCCTCAGTCCTCCTTATCCTCATCGTTTATCTCCTTTCTCCTCCTCATCCTCCTCATACACCTCCTTCTCCTCATCAGTCCTCCTCCTCACTCCTCAGTCCTTCTCCTCCTCCTCCTCCTCCTCGTCCTTAGTCCTCTTTATCAGTCCTCATCAGTCCTCATCGGTCCTCCTCCTCCCCAGTCCTCCTCATGGGGCCTTTTCCTGGGTCCTCCTCCTCTTGCGTCCTCCTCCTCTTGAGTCCTTCTTCTCCTCCTCCTATTCATTCCTCCTCCTCAGTTCTCCTTCTCAGTCTCACTCCTCCTCAGCCCCCTCCTCTCCCTCCTCAGTCCCCCTCCTCAGTCCCCCCTCCTCCTTTTCCTCTCTTTCATCTCTCAATAATTTGTTCAATTTATAATTATTGTTGGTGTTATTGTTAACATAATTTATTGTTATATACTAAAATGTTTTTAAGCGCATTTGAGTCTGACTCAAAATGTGCTCAAGAATCTTTGTGTTTAACAAAGTTTTACTCTCCAGTAATAAAACTTTTCATCCCTTTTTATGTTATTAAAAAATGTGTAGACTATTCTTTGTGCCTAATTGAAGATTAAAAGTTTGAGAAAGGACCATGGTCATTAACCGGGCTACCCATTTCTGCAGATAGCCTGTTACAAATTGTGGAGAAAATTTAAATCAAAAGTTACAATTTTTGTCCGTTTTTGTCCGTTTTTGTCCGTTTTTGTCCGTTTGGCAGCTATATTTTCAAAACGGACAAAAATTAACGGACAAAAACGGACAAAAACGGACAAAAAATAACATGATCCCCCCCCCTCTGACCGAGAATTTTTTAAGTCACAAATTTTCAAAGTTTTTCTGAAAACCAATCTTCTCCACGTTTCATTCTACCCTGTTCATTATTAGCCGAAAATATTTTTTCAATTTTCGAAGTCAAAAATATTTCAGTTATTCAGATATATTTCAAGTAATATCCTAAAATCACTTTCCTTTGCTTGGTCTAAAAATCCAAAATTGAACCGAACTTGTTATCTTGAATTTTAATCTATATTCTATGGAGTTAATACTGAATAGCCATTAGCCAATAATCATAATATGTTTTTTGTGGTATACAGTGTAATTAGATAGCTTGTTCCCGCTTTTACCAGCATTTTGCATGTTTATTCGTAACCCCCTTTGCTGATGGTGACGGAATATGAAGGTCACGTGTTCAGGGCCGGGTATCTTACGCATGTGACTCCATACTGGACTCTACACAATCACGTGACTCAGCTCTAGACGCCCGATGGTAATTAGCTCTGTACTAGACAGTGGCTGCTTGCGAACAACCCTGTTAAGCTCCGCTGTTTGTAAGTCACGTGACACAAATAGAGCGTTTCTATTGGCTTTCAAATGATCACGTGATATCGATCCTGCACTCTGATTCGCTCCCAGGCTGCATCTCAGCACGCATTGCCTATAAATAGCCAGGCCAAGATACCATCGGGTTCCATTCGTTCTCTTCCGTAGTCTGTTTGGCACTCTTAGCCACTAGCCAGTGCCCCTCTTCGTCTTATCACTCATGTAGAGATAAGAGAGCCGTATCGTAGGGCATGTTTTCGTTGAGCGCCGAACTTCCGTTCGTTCTTTGAATCACAGACTTTATTCCTGCTTGCTTTGAAACTTCCTCACAAGTGTGGTCACTTGTTTCAACTTTCGAGGATGTAGGTCTCACCTCTCAGTGCCTATTACTCACTCCTGCTGTAGCCTGTAGAAATAACTTTACACTAGGCTTGAGTAATGAGTTTGCCTGAAGTGTGCCACCAACCTAGTATAATAAGCATCTAGTAGCCTACTATGAGCTTTCATAAGCTTGTTACGCCCCTAGTAAGCGTAAATAAACATGTTAGAATGTCCAATTTAGGTGTTAAATGGTGTTAAAGATGAAATTTCGAAGATAAAATTGGGTTTTTCCATTTTCTCCATATAATATAATAGAAAAAGTCTCCATTTTATGCCATTTTATGCCATTTTATGCCATTTTATGCCATTGCCCCCCCCCCCCCACTTTCGCTAAATCCCACACTAGGAACTCAACCTAGGCCCATCTCTGCATAGCAGGGACAGAAGGAAATCGCGGCATGTACGGAATCGCGATTTTTCCCATTATTTGCGACAAATTTTATGACGTATAGTTTAATGTATAGTCTGTTTAAATTCGCGGTATCGCGATTTTTGGCCAAAATAATCGCGAAATCCTTTTGTCCCTGCTGCATAGAGACATATCTCCCAGGCTTTGACCTTGCTCGGAAGTCCCTTGTCTGCCCGCAGAAGTACTACAACGGAAGTGGGTTTACTCTGAGCCAGGTAGCGACAGCTTCAAGACTCCAGGGGTCTGTTGCATTGATATTTATTATTTTATGATTTCGTATTTACTTTGGGAGTCCTGGCGTGCAGCTAGCAGGAGTTGCATTCTGTGGGCATGGTGATAAGACCTCCCTCTTAAAGTAGAGGCCAGAAACCGTTGACCGGAACAGAGAGAGAGAGAGAGAAGGAAACATTTTGGAAGATTTTTGAAGAGGAGCATTTCTGCTGTCCCCTTGACCGAATTTTCGCAGTTTCAACTGAAATTTTTACCAGTGACCAATCAGTTGGTTGTGGAGACGCAAGATGTCTTGGCCTGGGCGTGCTGGCCCGAAACGAACCCAAGGTACCCAAGGTAGGTAGTGAGGTCGGTGAGAGTGACACAAGTCACCATCAAGGTACAGGAAGCAGTATTCCCGGAGAAAACTTTGATGCAATGAAAATTTTGAATATATCCTACCGGTAGGATATATTCGAATTTCAGCTCTCCTCGACCCATATTTCAATGTTTTGACTTAATTTTTCATTAATGACCATCTTAAAGGGTCATTGAGGATAGCACAAGACACGGTTAAGGTAATGAAATTTCTATTCCCAAAGAAAGCTTTGATAAACGGAAAATCATCAGAATATAAATTTTATAAAGAGAGATTTTGGAAGATTTTTGAAGAGGAGCATTTCTGCCGTCCCCTTGACCGAAATATCGCAGTTTCAACTGAAATTTTTATCAGTGACCAATCAGTGAGGTCAGTTAGAGTGACACAAGTCGCCATCAAGGTACTGGAAGCAGTATTTCCGGAGAAAACTTTGATGCAATGAATATTTTGAATATGTCCTACCGGTAGGGCATATTCGAATTTCAGCTCTCCGCGAACCAAATTTCAATGTTATTTGACTTAATTTTTCTTGAATGGCCATCTGGATAGCACTGAGGATAGCACAATACACGATTGAGGTACTCAAAGTTCTATTCCCAAAGAAAGCTTTGATAAACGGAAAATCATCAGAATATAAATAAAGAGAGAGTTTGGAAGATTTTTGAAGAGGAGCATTTCTGCCGTCCCCTCGACCGAATTTTCGTGGTTTTTACTGAAATTTTTACCAGTGACCAATCAGTGAGGTCAGTTAAAGTGACACAAGTCGCCATCAAGGTACTGGAAGCAGTATTTTCGGAGAAAACTTTGATGTGCAATGAATATTTTGAATATGTCCTACCGGTAGGATATATTCGAATTTCAGCTCTCCTCGACCCATATTTCAATGTTTGACTTAATTTTTCTTGAATAACCATTTTACAGGGTCATTGAGGATTCACAAGACACGATTGAGGTATATAGTACTCAAAGTTCTATTCCCAAAGAAAGCTTTGATAAACGGAAAATCATCAGAATATAAAGAGAGATTTTGGAAGATTTTTGAAGAGGAGCTTTTCTAAAGTAAAGTAAAAGTAAAGTAGGATCATATATTCGAATTTCAGCTCTCTGCGACCCAAATTTCACTGTTTGACTGAATTTTTCTTAAATGACCATCTAATGAGTTCACTGAGGATAACACAAGACACGATTGAGGAACTCAAAGTTCTATTCCCAAAGAAAGCTTTGATAAACGGAAAATCATCAGAATAAGTCACCATTGAGATTCTGGAAGCTGAATATCCGGAAAAAATTATATGAGAAATGCAGAGATTTGTTTAATAACTTTTGAATTGGTAGATTGATTAAATTTTACTTCCAAAGCAAAATAAAGTAGTAATTTGATCTATGTTAGATTACTGTCATATTAAACTGAGGAAGTATTATAAAAACGTTGCATACATGCATTTTGGACATTTTTCATGTTTTGTTTCTGTTTGTAAATGGATCCAAATATAATAGCAAAACAATACCTGCAGAACCTGTAAAGTAGTAAATGTATAAGTTACAAAAACCATTTCATTTCAGTATAATTCAAATTTAAACCGTTATAATAGGCTATGACGTCGACTGGGGAGGGACCATCAGCAACTGGTTCCAGTAGCATTAGTGCAAACACCAGTCAGATATCCCTTGCTGACCAGTTTGCAAGAAGCACTGAAGAAGAAATACAATTTGCTCTCGACGAAATCAGGTCAGCTTATTTTCTAGTTTATTTTGGCTTGTAAATAATCATACTAAGCTACAAGGTGAGGTTGTTGTTTATCATATTATCAGAAAATTATTTTTTGCTACTAAACGGATATAACAAATTCTTGAAAACATGCTGTGAATCCAGGAAATCTGAAACTTGAACCTTTTATTATATTTGCCTAGTGTATAACATGTATATTACTGGTGAATATCATTCAGGAATGAGAATGATAAGCTGGAGAAAGAGACTGGGATTTTAACGAAATATCTTAAAAGAGTCGATCCAAAGGACATCCAAACCCAGATCAAAGGTCTAGGTTTGGCATTTATAATTTATAATCTTGTGCACCTTGTCTTGATTTACATGTTTTCGAATGTGCTTCATAGAATTTGTTCTAAAATTTAAAAAATGTTCTATTGAACTTGAAAGCATTATAAAGGAGACACAATTTTTCGATCGTTTTAGAAGCGTCACCGGTGCAGCAAGATGTTGTGCGAGTTCACAAGAGAAGATCACGCTCTCGCACCGGATCCACAGAACGACTTTTAAAACTTACTACTGAGCAGAAATGTGATATTGCCCAGCGTGAACACGACGAACTGAGAGAGGAGATCAACAAGTTCAAACACGAAACTGAGAAAATTCTTGACACTTACCGGGTAGGAAAAAAACAACTGTACTTATTACCAAGTGATAGTCTTTGAATTATCTTTTAAATATTTTTGAAATCTTCCCTCAGGAAAGGTATAGATTATAGATACATCTTACTATATATAAAGCGAGACGATAGTTATCTGTGCCATTTTACTGACACCACGGCATCAACTTTAACGCGACTTTCCGCAAAAACCGTAAAAGATATACAGCTGAAACTTTTTTGACTGGGTCAAATGCTTTAATAGCTTTCAAATCAGCATGAAAAAATAAAAAATTGGCCAAGGAATAGTGATTTTAGAGCACAAAATGTGGACCCCCAAGTGGTGTCTAAAACGCGAATTAAATAGGTAATAATTATTTTAGTCTCTTGAGTCTTGACACCACTTTAGGGTTATACGGGTTCCTGCTAGTAATCATAATATGTAGTATGTATTATCGTCGTGATCCTTTCTCCTAATAACAATTTCTCAATGAAACATCGATTCAGGCTACTAGAGAAGAAGCAGAGATTAGACTGGCTGAAATGAAGAAATCTTCCTACGAGTTCAACAGAGATATTGTTCTTGGAGCTAAAAATTTAGTGAGTAAAGGTACAATTGATATTCGTTTAAGTTATACCCACGATAGTCGATATCTAGCGTTATCATTGATAAATATTGATATTGAAGAATATTTACCTGAGTCCTGACATTCTAATAAATTCCAGAGAACTGGGAGGGTAGTTGCTGAGCGAGTAACACGTTATTTTGAAGACAAGATGAGAAGCCGTAAAGCTCTTATTGAGAAGCTACGTTTGAAAAACTCAACACTGAAAGTTCAGAAGAAGAAACTTCAGTTGCAGTTGAAACAGAAAGAAGAAATGGGAGAGGTTTATTTATCTTTCCATTTGAAGAGTATTTTGTGTTCGTTCTTAGGATTAATGAAGGTCTCCGATCCTCGGACATCAATACCTAGACAATCCCGACAGGTACAAAGTGCTACTGGTGAAATTAATTTCTGAAAATTGTCAGGTATTGCACGAGGTAGATTTCAAGCAGTTAAGGATCGAGAATAACCAGTACTTGGAGAAGATTGATGAGAGGAACCAGGAGTTGCTGAAACTCAAACATTCTTCTGGAAACACGCTTCAAGTAAGCCTGTTGAAAACTGAAAAGTTGATATACTCAAATAATACTCACTAGTCGCTAGTCTGCAATCATATTATCGAATCTTCGACATAGTTTCATAATAATTTTGTAAAAATAAATAATTGTGAGTCACTTCATTCATTATATAACTTTTGGATCATAGGAATTTGTTTCCCTTTGAATCAATCAAACTAGATGAATTGTTGTAAATACTGAGATCAAACTATCAATCTACAGGCTATCGTCAAACATGTTGCAAGGCGTCATCTTCAGTGACATAAGCCCTAGAAATTGTAAAAAGTTAGTAAAACCCAAAATTTCTTTAAAAATCTGAACACTCTTAAAACGGTTATAAAGTTAAAATTAAGATGTTAGGAGTAATGGAAGGCCAAAAGGATTTATAGTGTTAATTCCCAAAGGTTTTAAAGTCTTGAGTAGTTGAATATATTTATGTTCACGGACATCCAAAGTTTTAGGACTAGAATTATCAATAATTGACACATTAAAAATGTTGTTAAAATCTTCCCTTTGTCTAAAACCATGATCCAACAAATGTAAACCCAAACTATATTCATCACTTGTTTCATCTACCTTATCACCATTTAAAAGTTTATAATATTTGACCCTATGTTCTCCAGTCCTAACCCGTAGAGATCGAGTTGTGCGACCGACGTAAGCCTTTCCACAGACACTACATTGGAACAGATAAATGATGTTGTAGCTCTGGCAGTTTCCAGGGCCAGGGGAAGCTTTAACCTTCTTGCCGTTCACTTTGAATTCACGGGTGCCTTTGACAAGTTCACAACATTTGCATCTTGGCACATTGCATTTGCTGGTTGGGCCATGTTGAGCTCCTAAAGCAAGTTCTTTCAATTTGACGAGGCGAGATTTTAGGCTCGGCCCTGTTTTCTTTGTGTAACTGAAAATTGTCTTCCTAGGTGTGGCGGATGTTGAGGAGGTCTCTTGGGATGTTTCAGCAGTGTCACTTTCACTGAAACTCCTCGTTCTTGAGAGGTGTTCTTCATACTTCTTAGTCACAGACACCAGATCATCATCACTACCATAAGTAGATATGACCCTGATTGGAAGATGTAATGATGTCTGGTCATCAGGAGCCTGAACTTTGCGTGACAGTGATCTTGCTGTGTTAAGGACCTTATTACTGATGTTCTCAATCATTTTTCTAGGGTAACATGCGGCAAGGAAGGCTTTTTTGAGGTTGTTGAGATGTTCTTTCAGGCGTTCTTGGCAGTTGATAATCCTTCTGAGTCTAAGGCATTGAGAGTACACGATACCGGAATAGATATGGTTAGGGTGGGAGCTTTTAAAATGTAGGTATGAACGAGAGTCTGTTGGCTTTATGAACAAATCCGTTTGGAGGGATCCTAAGGAATCGAAGGTGAACATGATGTCAAGGAAAGATACGTATTTACCAGGATCTTCTATTTGGTATTCATCAATGATTAGGCCATGGGAGAGGAGTGCTTTGTTAACATCTGCAATCCAAATTTTGAACTCATCTGTAGTTCCCTCAAACAAACCTGCTCCGTCGTCAATGTAACGCCTGGCTGATACGATCTTATTCATGAGCTCTGGGTTACTATAAACACATTTGTTCATTAGGTAGTAGACTGCTATGTTTGCGATTTGGACACATAGTGATCCACCCGTAGGGATACCGATGAGCTGTATGAACAAATTTTGATCGAACACCCCAGCAGAGGATCGAAGGCTCAATTCCACCAATTTGGTGAGCCATTCCAGAAATCTTCAGACCAATCTTCTCTGCATGATGACATAGCGGAATTCAGGGCCTCTATGACGAGGGGTGGTGTTAGAGAATCATAGAGGGCCTTAAAGTCGTAGGTAAATGATCTGAAGCCTTTCTTCTGTACTGGGGAATGTTCACTATCCACGAAATCCAACCATTGAAGGGCATCAGTGCTATCAGTCAAAAGGTCAGAGCAGAAATCTTTTTCAAGATCCTTCAGGTATTGGCTAGCGAGGAAAACATCACTGCGTTTTGTGATTCCATCCTGGAGTGCCGTGATGAGCCTGAAGGGGGGTTCGACTCCTGGTTTAAGGTCTTCCTTGTGAAGCTTGTGGATCTTTAGGGTGGGGTAGAAATAAGCTTTACCAGGTTTGAAGTGGGAAGAAGTACTCTTGTTGTTAGTAACTGTACCATCACTGTTTAGATTGTTGGTAATACCCATGATGTCTTTAGCTTCTTTTGGTGTAACAAAGTTTTTCTTTTTTCCCTCTATCCATAAATCAAATAGTTCCTGGTGTAGGTCTTGCGTAGGGTCTTTAGCGAGCTTTTTATACACTAGGGGGTTGTCGAGCTTTTCCTGTGTTCTTCGCTTTAGCATAGCTGGGTCCACTAGTAACACGGCTCCACCTTTGTCAGCTGCAACTATTGCAAGTTTTTCATGTTTGATCATTCTTTCTAACCATTTGAGGCCACGGGACTCCATCTTGTTGAGGTTTTTAGGCTGTAGATTAGTTTTAGGTCCTCTAATGAGTTGCTGATCTAAGTCCGCTGCCATGGTGTTTGTAATCTCATTGATGGATTGGTCCTCACTTGGGGGCTTTCTACCGTAATACTTCCTTGATAGTTGTGGAGGTAGTCCAGTTGGGGCGGTCTGTTCCAAATCAAGCGTTGATAGGTCCTCACATGATGTTGTAGGTGAGCTGTTGAGGCTTCTTGTTGAGGCAGTTACGATTCTGTTTATTGTTAAGCGCATGTCCAAACGAGCCTCCTCCGTGTCAACCTTTGGGGTTGGTACAAAACCTAGCCCTTTGTTTAACACTGCTATCGCTTCAAGTGGAATTTCTTCTCCCACATCCACTAGTACCACGACACTTCCTTCGTCTAAGGCCTTTCGAGCAACTTTTGGATTCGACACAACTTTTCGAGCAACTTTTGGATTCGACACAACTTTTGGATCATATCATAGAATGGGATCACGTCACTTCGGATCACGTCACTTCTGTAGATACTTTTGTGTGTAAACGAGTGCATGGTTCATGTGTAACGGACGGTAAACGAGAACATGAGAAGACGTCTCTAAGTATGTCACCCTGGAATCTGATCAATCGTTTCATCATGTAGAGATTGGAACGTGAAACGTAGATAGGGTAGATAAGTATAGGAGCATACAGTATATAATAAGACGGATTGAATTTGGGAAGAGTATCTCATTTTTCAGTTGCACTTTTACAACTACCACCTCTACATTTCTACAGCCATGTTCGATAAAGATTCGGTCAAGATTGTTCGAGGAAGAACTCTTACCAGTCAGAATCTCCTACACTGTAGTTTCCGCTACTCTGTTGATGGAAGAAAGTTGACTCTTGATGGACGCCAAGCTTGGAGATGCGTGAAGAAGAAAGAAAAGTGCTGTAGTCGACTCTACACTCTTAATGGAACCTTGGTGACGGTCACGAAAACTCATAATCACGACGCTAACATTGCCGACTGTGAAGTCAAAGAAATCCTCTCAAAAGTCCACGATCTGGCTGCTAGTTCGATGACTATAAATCACAGAGACTACTGTTTTATCACTGGATCCCTGTCTAAGGGTGCACGTGTCCGTCTCCCCAGCGAACAAGCCCTGAAGAAGAAGTTACAGAGAGCTCGCCGGCAGAAGAAACTCTATCCTGGAGCCATAACAACCAACCCTGAACAAGAGAAGGAAGACTGCATTCCTCCCTCAAGTGAGACACTGCCCATTTTATCGGACACTCTTCTTCATGAACTCCACGAATTTATTCAGACCAACGGATAATATCTCTCAGCCCTTCAAATGAAGCTGACGAGGACAAATCGGAAATGATTCTTTTACATTTTGGGAGATTTGTCGTTGTAGAAGATAACTCAAAACTACAAGAAGAAAATAATACACTTGTAAGATGATTAGAGGAAGAGTTCTTGTTTTACTTGGATGTGTTGAAATTGGTTGAGATATGGTTGAGATTGGTTGAGATAATTGGTTTTCGGGGTGTGTTGTATAGTCATAAATCTATTGAATTATGTTATGCTCTAACTAATCAATCCTTGTATAGTATGCTTTATCAGTAAATTAGATTCATCATTTAAATTCAACTAAAATGATAATGGCAAATTTCCAGCTAGCTAGTTTTTCTCGTTCCTCTGTCTTGGTTTTATCGCTGCTTTTTCTACTCCACATTTACCCCAGATCTGTTCCCTCGTATCAAAGTGTATCGGTTTTTTAAACCCTTCTCAATCAGGTTTTGAACACATACAAGAAGAAGCTGAATAACTTGACCATGGAATCGAACAGATTAAAATTGGAAATCTCTCAAAGGAACGAACTGCTAACTAAAATCGGTAAGAATAATATCCTTCTGAACCTAATCTAATCATTTACGTTTATATTTTCATAGAAACACTGGCAAATACTGGCATTATGCTACTATATAACTCTAGATCTATCCCTGTCAGACAAAGAAACCGAATTGGTTGAAAAGGAGCGAGAAAAGGCCGAGAGCATTAACGCTAATTTGAGAAGACAGCTTCAAGACTACATTGTCCCAGAGGTACAAATATTTATCTGTCTTATCTTTACTTATCTTTACTTATCTTTACTTATCCAGTTTGACAAATCTTTATGGGGAGTTCCTCTTCTATTTTTTTTTGGAATAAGTGATAATATAGCTTATCCCTGGAAATGTTTCTAAAATGTTACAATACCTCAGGTTCTTGACTACGTTCAAGTACGGGCCGATCTGTACGAGCTCACTAAGACTATGAAGACGTGGGAGAGGAAGGTGGACATTGCGCAGGTTTATATTCAGCCCACTGTACTGTGGATTAGTTCAATGTACAGTTTTGTGGTATTACGAAACATATTTTTTTATTTACAGTCGATTATCATAACCTCGACTTGGAACTATTTGATTGCTTGCAACTTTAAAATAATTATTCCAGCTAAATCCTATCCATTATGAAAGGGCACCGCATGTTACTATTTACAATTTAAAAGATATGGCGTGTTTTGAGTGTAATCATGCGTGCAAACAGTGTACACTGGCAGACTGTTCTGTTGAGGTCCAGAATATCGTACTTCTTGGCACGCGCGATAACAAATTTATAATGAAAGTGTTTTTATTTTCGCGCCGTTTGTTCAATTTAACCAAATATGGTATAATATGTTTAGTTTCCATGGCAACATGTGCAAGATTCTTATTTTGCTGGCTATTTTCTCTCTCATCCTATAAGTAAGGTCGCTACTTTGTTTTCACTGCTAACAAGGAGGTTAAGTGTTCTTTTGAGATTTCGTCAGCTTCTGTGTCGCCACAAAACAATTACAAATGTTTAAACAGCAGCTAAGTGACATTATGGTTTGAAATTGCTTCCACCTCAAGAGAACTGTGTGCATATTTCTCAGATAAAACGGCTCGAAATACTCAACAATATTCCGGCGGAAGATACGGCTCTGGTAACTTTCAGTACTTCTTACATATAAACCATGTACGTACATCGTCAATACGCGATAAATCAAATTGTTCTAGACATCTGTTACGATTTTTCGCTGTCCGATATCAGATAAAAACAGATAAAAACTCTCTTTGGCTCCGGATATTATTGAAAACATTGCGTCTCCGTGATGTCATCGAGATAGTCCGGCGCTCCAATAGCAAATATTCACTAAAGGCAATTAATATTCTTGGCTAGGGTCCCGCGACTAATGAATCTTCGTACATATAATGACAAGTTATCATATATCAGTATAATGAATTGCCGGGTCCTTAAAGTCCTCATTATGTCACCTCGTCCTTCGCCAGAGCTCCATAAAACTATTGTCTCGTGGGTAGGTTATTGATTGCTGTTTCTGTTTCAGATGGAGCTACAAAAGTATCAGAAGCAATGGCTCATGATGAGGGAGCACAATCGAACTGTCAATCCGTGGGCCACAATGGAGCAGCACGCAGCGCTCTAAGGATCTGCGAGGAATGGAGAACACACGAACTGCAGGAATTTACCGTCCCGAAAGTTATGGCGGTGCCAGGCGGGCAGTGCCCTGGTTATGTTATAATTACCTATCCTTTATAGTGACCAACTTATCCCGAAATATCCGTAGATCATTATCGAGACTTCTGGCGATTTTCTATTGTGATTAAATTAAAATAGTGACTAGACCGTAAATGGATATCAGAGAACAAACTTTCAGTTGTACCATTGTTTATGGTAGCACAGAACTAATCCTTGTCTGCGATAACAATTGTCATTTGTAATAAAACTGGCTGGTTTCAAATTCCAAATCCCCAACTAAATAGTCAAATTTTAAGATGATAGCACAATTTTCGGTCATTAAATCTGTACTGTTAGTATATATCACATTGTATGTGAACAGCTGGTCGCTGTTTTATTGATACATAGAGCTAACTTTTGTAGCATGGATGTGCGGATTATCACAGCTGTAAATATTTGTAAGAAATACAAACGTTTTTAACGATTTTACCCAATTATGCATTCTTTAGTGATCTCACCGCGATCTAGACGAAATTTCTATTTTAACGGTTGTATTGCAAGGGGGGTATCCTTTGACGTAATATGCCGGCTTGTTTGCAGATATAAAGAGATAGTGGAACCAGGTGATCGAGCAGCCTTTACTGGGCTCACCACACACATTGTATTACTACATACCAGAAATGTTTTTCTAAAATTACATCTGGGTGGCTATTGCGACGTAGCTACGAGACCAGGATCGGACTACGTAAAACTCCTGCTCTGGTAATATGAGAATAGATGTCGAATATAGGAGCGAGATCATTTGTCGCTCGAAAAAAGGATCCTCGGGGCTAGGGCAGCAGTGCAGCCCACCCTGGTACACGTGACTGCGCTTAGCTATATTTTGGTTTGCTATTTCTACCTTGCGATATTACCACATCGCACCACAATTAGAACCTAGTCCACGTTCAAAATACATCACCGATTAGGGAAAGCCCGGGGAATTCGGATTTTGGTCAATTTTCCGGGACCTATTTTTAGAAAGGTGTATTGGGTAGTGATGATCTGACATCACTACAACGATTAGGGCACGCAATGTCCATGGAGCCGAGAAGAATGGTAGTTACGAACGGTACCTGGTTCGTGACAAGGAGTGTAGACGGAAATCTAAATACCCGCACTTTGCACAAAACTAAATACAGGTCAGTAGCCGCTTTACCCTAATTAGGACACTACCTTTAAATTGTTTATCTATTAGCATATTCGCTATTGAACAAAAACTGTTACAAAAACAATGGTCGGTGAAGAAATTTGGCGACTGGAGGTTATTTTCACATTGTATTTCATGCCGTACGAATAAATCTATTATTTCCATTGTAAGAATCCCAATTATATCGACCAGATAGTCTGGGGATCACTTGAAGCTGCAATGCAACCTTACCGATAGATTAGAAAATTGTTTCCTGGATTGGTTCTCCGTTATGAGTGAGAGGGGTGGCTGGCCGGATGGCGGCACAGGAGTTGGTCGAGCGATCTCGTGGCTGTTGTGTGAGCTCCCGTGCCGAGCTAACTGCGCAGCTGCAGTTGTAACGCAGAGTAGCAGATTCTCCCGCTCTCATTCTCTGATGTGGTGGTCAATGAACAGCTACCTCTTCCAATAAACATTATCCATCTTATGCAGACTAAGGATAGTAAAACTATATTTAACCGGCCGAGTGGAGATGCACATTAATGGCTGGGACATGAAGGAGGGAAGGAAGTGCCGGGATTCGTGGAGCTGGCAGTGAGACATCTGACATGGGCGAGGAGCGTGTGTCGGACATATGGCACACACCACAACCTGCACATGTGTAATATCAACAACTTCCAACATTTGATCCACCCTCTTGTGGATAATTCGTGTCACCTGGTCTCCATCTGACCTCGCTAATGTGTCACGTGCATTTTGTCGTCATATGGTCAGCGCGGCTTATTTGATCGTCATTTATATATAGCCTCGCTCCAGCTTTATATATAGATCTGCCGCTAGAATATAGATTGTCATTATCTGTTTACCCCGGAACACAATAGATAGACCTAAATTTCGCTATAATCTAATGAAATTAGTGGTAAGAGAATGACGCAGCATTGTCTCATTCTATGAAATAAACGAGGCACAAGTACTCTTTTAAAGCGTATCCTCTGTGGAACAATATTAGTGGATATAGTGAAGATACTTGGAGCTAGTCGTAAAAGGTGTGGCAATAGGGCTGATACATCAGTCTGGGCTGGAGGACTCGAGTATCAAAAAAATATATCAAATTGTGGAATGCTGAGCAGAACGGTGGTTTATTTGAGCATCCGGAGCTCGAATATGATAAAGTTTGTGGTCGTTTAGGACGCCCTATGTCTAAGACAGGGTGAAATCGATCGAAAGAATCGAGAAAATAGAATTGGGCTTGAAACGAATCGTTACTTCGACTAATGAGAAGAAGGTAATCCTCCTAACACAATTTGTAACACTCCCCAGAGCTTGCTTTCCGAGGCGAGGCTAGCTTAACATGAGCCAGTTGTGGCTTTTAATGTTGCGAAATTCGATAAACAAGAAAGAATAGTCATTGTCCGATGCGGCTGGGTGCTGATTCAAGGGTAACCTCCTCACTCATAACGAGGAAGATACCCCCATCTCCATCATAAGCCTCAATTGTTGTGGGCCACTACTTATTTAGGATCATTGGTGACAGAGACGACAACCTTGAGGCTGGTGTACCACTGATTTATAATCTCTTTAATTAATGATTTGCCGAGGAGCTACTAATTGTGCTAGCAGTTAAAATAGTCAAAATGCTTAGTCCGTCTGGTATTAGCCGTCTGTGTTCTACACTACTGAGCACCAGATCTATGCTCCATTGAGTTTTATCCGAGCTTTTATTCCATTCTCTCTCCCGTCTACTGGCCGATAACCATATCCGTTCTCCGATCGTTTTTCGTGCATTTCTCGTTTCCCCTTGGCTGAGCAGCGTGGTCGCTGATCAGTGAGTTGGCCCGAGTTCGCAGGGGAGTTAGTACTTAGTTTAAGTTACAATAAGTTATAATATAATGAGTGTGTCCTGGAGATGTTACAACTACAAGAGCACGAGCTTGATCTTCTGGGAGACCACCTAGCCTGCCAGTGAGGCGATACCGGCTCTCAGATCACCGATAGTTAGTTAACAGGGGGTACAAACAAACACTTAGCACACATTGTAATTCTTCAACCGAGTACCTTCCTAATTTTCTCAGCGATCATTCGTGCATAAGACTCTCAACTCTGAGAGTCCTCCTCGTTTGAAACATTACCGTGTAACATTAACCGAGCAGGATCTAGACTTGCCAGGATTGTTCCAGGACAACAATACTCGTGACCAGCGTGTAGACTGGGCATTTAACAGCTATAATAACGGTGGTGGAAGTCGAGTTAGGAACAATGTTCTGCTTTCAGCTCGTGTCATTGCCGGAACAACAACAGATGTTATGTGCTCACTACTCACCTCAGCTCAGGGAACATGGCACCTCATTTTTCGATTTGCTAGATTCTCAAGTCATATGCTGCCGAGCTCCACTACTCAGTTGCCGTTCCGGCCTTTGTCTAGACCTTACAGTTGAGAAGTTCAGAGAGGACGCTCCATCACAATACAGTTTCACAACACTCTTTACTTTCTTTTTATATCAGTTCGTTCTTTAGATTGAAGTAGACAGCGGGGGCACTATGAACGCGATGAAGAATGAAATAGCATGACACTGGGGGCTCGGCCTATAGTAGTATATTTCAACGACAGCTGTCCTGTGAACAATGTGATCTATACATGATATTCAATAGATCGAGATCTGTGCCGTTCTGGTAATAGTTGCACACATCAACAAAAGGTTGTCTGGATCAACGCGGACAGTTTGCAGATCAGCTCTGTACCGATTAACGATTGTAGAATTTGGCAGATGAATTATTTATCAATTAGATACCTTCTCTCTCCATCTCTCGTTCTCTACTTAGTATTAAAATTTTGATCAATATTTAAGTGGCAAGCTATTATCCCAAACTTGAGCCAAGGATATCTATTATTTATGGACTCTGCAGATCGGTGTAACGATTTGTTAAAATATTTCGACTTATGACGACACTGTTTAGTTGTAGATAGATTAAAATCTAATTCTGTAATGTGCAAAACCATTTATTCGCATAACCGTTTCACTTTTTTAACTGGAGCTGTAGCTCGCGATTAAGGCATCTTATGCTTACCAAGCCTTGCAGAGGGATCCAATAATATGGTCGCGAGTTGGTCAGGTGAGCGCATTTTGGCACGTGTTACTAGCACATGACGCGTTAAGATCATTCAGATGATTCATTGTGAAAGGTATCCAATTACGCTGGTCGCTTGGTCAGTATGTAGATCACGTGTGTGGCTGAAGGTCGATGAGCGTGGGCAGCGTACTGAGACACACGGCTCGAAGATGGCCCTCACCGCTACCCCAGACACGAGTTATACACACTTGCCATCCCTCCTTTTCTATCCGGACTGTTCTGCTTCGAACGCGACAAGCACCCGCCATTTCGACAGCCGAACATTTCGAATTGCTCGACTCTCCAACGAACAGCCGACACCTAGAAACATAGTTACAAGGTAAGTTCAAACTTTCCCCTTTTCCCCCTGCCTCTTGTTTTCTTGTGTCGTTATCTTGTCTGCCTGAATTTTATCTTAACTCATTGGTTTTGCATTTATTCAACGCCTACTCTGCATTGTTTGGGTTCCCCAGTGCATTGTTTGTGTAACAGCGTGCAGATTAAGTCTACTTCTAGAACCTCAGGACAATGCTGCATATTGCGGTCCCGGTTGATATTGAAGCTAGTAAGTCATTGTGCTTATAATTGTCATGGGTAGCTTATGTTGGCGACGGTCTGGTCGCGCCGCCGCTACTAACTAAGTCGAGTGAGGAAAGCTTTGTCCTCTCAAGAGTTGACACTCCAGCCCATCAAGTGCAACAATCCAACAGCTCCGCATCGCTAACGATCCTCCAAAACAAAGTAAATTAAATTTAGAATCATTGGTCTGTGTATCACAGTATTGTCTATTAGTAGTATTGTCTATTGATAACAAGACCGTATTCTAACCGGCAGTTAGTCCGAACACCTACTCTAAATTGACGGGTCCAGTAATGAGTACGGGAGGAGTAAGATTATTAGTTCTAAAGATTTCCGAGATCTTGAGCAGCAGCTTCCACTCGTTAGTTCACTCCTTTTCCGTGAGGCTTGTTCCAGTCTAGATCATATCTCCGTTCTGGTGATTATCCCTAGTAGTGCCTTGGCGCCGACCTGTGAACTACGGAACCTGCTGATGATGGCAGTTCTGTGTTCGTCAATCTCCTTTTGTGCTGTCTTCTTCTCCCCCGCGTAATACGTACAATTCCGCATCGTTGTTCCTTTGAGTTCTGAAATCAAATAAGTATAATGCTAATCGACTTGTTTTTTAATGAAAACAGTGATGAAGTAGTGACAGTGTTGCTGGTGATGGAACGATTGGGTGCTTATCACTTATTTTCGCTGCAGAAGGAATAATAGATGTGCATAATGCACAAGAGAGAACATAGAATTAGAAAAGTTCGCGTTAACAACTTGGATTAGAGAATGAAAGTCCTGATCGAAATTCGGTTTCGAGGTCATGTCTCTTGATGTCTTCAAGTTTATTCAGGTGGGTTTGTGGCGGAGTCCGAGAATTATCATTTTCTCCCCGTTTTTTTCATAGTTTAATATCCAGAGTGCAATTTCCAACATGTCGAAAAGGTACGTAAGCAGTTGTTTGCGATTAAGTCATTTGAAACATTGTTTCATTCTTGCTGTCAAGAGAAGCGAATTAAAAGTTTTCCTAATCTCAGATTCAAATGATTTGAGCGGTTAATCCGACGCGGTGCTCACCGCGCTCACAAACAGTCGCTTCGGCGGCCTATTTTTCTTAAAGGCTTCCCAGTTATTAGTTTGGGTTAATTTCAACTGGTCTTTAAGTTATAACGGAGGATTTGTGTTAAGCCGAATTTCCGTTAGGTTCTGCCGATAGGAAATTGTCGTGGAATTCTGAATGTCCAATGACTTGCCTGGTTGAGTGGACATGTGATCTCCCACCACCGAACTTGCGGCCCGCTTAGCGCTCATACGTCCTTTAATCGCACTCAGAGGGCACTAGAAGGGCTATATGCTCACTATAAGTATAGACAACACCGAGAATTAAACCAGGAATTTACCGGCCGATCGAAATTAATTATAATCGGACCATGGCGTCCAGGATCTTATAGATACTCACTGTATCATAAACGGCATATTTTTATTCCGTCACTACGTTTAATTGAAGACTTTTGTGGAATTTCCAAGCGGACATGCTGCTACATGAAGCTCCTGTAACAACGATAATGAAACATAAATTGCTTCTCCGGAAATCATGGGTATACAGTATACACAGTGCATAACTCATAAACACAAGATGTCAATTCGCATATCTGGAGATACTTTTTAAGGTAAACCAGAAAGCTTAGTTTAAGACAGTGATTTATCAAAAATATTTAAAAGAAATAGTTACAGTCAATAATTTAATCCGTAGCCAGAAATACTGAGACGTTCCTGCTTTTAGTGGCGCCAACAAAATACAAATTTTATAATAATATCGACCTAAAAATGCTTAATATTATTGCTATTTTCACTGTATTTTATTATAACTCGTGTTTGTTAAAAAATGAATCGCCGAATAGAGTGAATTAAAATTAATCGTCAAGAATGATCCCAGATTATTTCAGCCATTATTATAAGCAACACATTCTACGGAATCCAAAACTCAAGTTATTTCCGGGCCTAACCTTTAGATCATCTCCCCAAACTAAATTTAGCACCGATGATCAAGATAGTAAAGTACCTGATTACCTGGTAGAATGTAGAATTACCTGGTAGAATGTAGGATTACACACGAACCCTCCCACTTATAATTGAGAACCGTGATAGACATGATCAGCCATGTTCAGACTTAATTGCTAAAGATGCGTACTCGATAGTCGATACAGGTTCAGGTGGCTACAATAAATTCAGTGACCTAACCGATTAACATCGATTAGCTACCGCTTATTGATCCAGCAACCAGGTCTAGCTTCTTCTCTTCACCAAAATTGGATCCCTGAAAGGCTCCAGTCTACACCACTAGACTAGATACATTGTCAGGGCTTGTCTCCCAGGTCTACGTTCCGGGTTCGTGGCGGGCTGTGGTCCGGTGGGTAGCTGGGCACGCGAGCTCCACGTCCCATCAGATAATCGCTCCCTATTCTCTGATATTAGGAGCTATTATCGGTCGTATCAAGACGAGATCGCGCCACAATGCCTGAAGTAAGTTGGCCGGTAACGTGGATATCTGTTCGGAGAAGCATAATAGTAGCGTTAGTAAACCAGATAGGAGAGAGAGAGGGAGGAGAGAGAGAGAAAGAGAGAGGAGAGAGAGAGAGAGAGAGGACACATACTAAGCTACAGTCAACAGTCTGTTCATTTTCCGCTTTATCCGATTCTAAGATTCTACATCAGGGATAGTTCCCTCCAGTATCTGTGGATCTGTGGTTCGAGGCCGGAGGTATGCGTTACTTGCAGTCTACGATTTGACCACTATTCGCAGCGTGTCTGCTGGTAAATAAGGCGGACGTCTCATGTGTCTCACTATTGACGTGAAAACTCTCTTCCACACCGCATTCAAGTAGCTTTCATAATCAACGTTTAACCCCATAGGCTCCCCTGCATTCTTTAGCTGGTTGTATTGCGGTGCACTGTGTCGAGTAGAGTGCCTACTCAGTGCCACTCTAGTTTACCTTGTAGATTGCCACCCTATCTGTCCCTCTGGTACAATTTGTGTTTTGGCCAGTCACTCTGACCTGTTGATCACGTAACTGGTCTAAGGGCCGCTAGTAACTTGTGCCCTAATCGCTTTTAAGGAGTCTTATTCTATCAATTATTGGAAAAGGACTCTCCAAAAAGCGGGTAATCTATACAAAGTGTCGATGGCTATTAGTGTTATATTTCCATTAGCAGTGGCATGCCTGGCTAGTGTTCTGTGAACACCTCTTTGACTCAATTGACCTGATTCGGCAAAATTTCCACTCTGTAGGGGGAGAGAGGGTAATTTCAGTTGTTAAACTAAACAAAAAGCGGGGCTGAGACTAACAGTGTGAGTCAAAGACTTGGGGGCCAGATTGGAAGATTATTGTTTAGCTTTCGTCTCTATGGCACTTGTTTCGAAACATCTAGTCAGAGTCAAATGTAAGTTATATTTCAATCGCTTCTAATCATGCTTATACTTCTTCATATCCAAAGATTTTTGCTCTGGACGGCTCATTTTGGGGTGTGGTTTACGGATCCATAGAAATTATATAAATCATAAATCCTCCGTGCCACCTCGATCCTTGGGGTTGCAGTTTTCGAACTGCCACCGGCTTTTCCTGTCATGGTCAAATTAGATGGAATTGCATGTGTTTGAATTTTGTAAGCTTCCTCCCGGTAGTATTTGTGAATTTGAGGTTGACTCACTCTGTTAATCAAAAGACCTTGTTTGTATGTCATCATAATTTGTTAATCAATAGACCAACTGTGCGTGAAGCTAAAGGAAGCCTGATCGAGGAGTTGAATTTATACTTTCTCAGTTCTTAGAATAGAGAGAGACGTTGTTATAGTGGTAGGCACGTGCTGAACTAGTTCTAAAACAATACCCCAGATTTTGACAGTCTTTTAAAAATAAAACAAAATGTTGGCACTCCGGATCGTTTTGACTTCACTAGTTGCTAGTAGGGCTTTACCATTACTCCAGTGGACGCCTTCTTCATTACACATCATTTTTTGCGTTCTTTCTTGTATTCTCTCGTTATATTAATCAAAGCGAAAAGTTTTTTGAGTACTAGGGTTGTGAGGTAAAGTCTATACATAGTTTCTCTCAAGTTTTCCTTGCGCCACAGTTGCCGGCAATTATACCTATGCCGACCTGTTGCTTTTCTCACTTATACTGATAGACTGTGAATTTCATTATACCAATCATGCATATTCAAATGAATCAGGGTCTACCTACTTATTAACAGAATCAAGAGCAGGCTAGTCAAGTTTAAATGATTGTGCTCCCAATTGGAAGCAAACAATAGACTAAGAGTAAGACTATGAGACAATGCTAGTTATTGATCGAGCTACCCCTGAATCAATGGTAATAATATAGCCGTATAACTATTCAATAGATAAAACAGTGGTGTTACTACATTCCACTCGACAGATTGAGATGACCGTGTCTAGATCTGTGAGAGGTCCCCTTTGCCAGACTACCTGGGGCTCAATATTCATATTGTTGTCTCTCTACAGGGCGACCTTATTGTGCAATTTTTTTAGTAATTTTGACATTAGTTAGCCAGTTTAACCAGAGGAAAGGTTAGTTTTTGAATGGCAGGGGTCCCTCAAAATTGAAACTTTCTGAGGTTCTCGATATTGAATATTCATATCGTTGTCTGACTAGTCGCAACTCAATTGTACAATATTTCGTACTTTGTTTTGTTCCCGATCTCCTAAGATCGTTGCTATGTCTAAAAATGAACAATTGGGAAGTAATGGCGATGATAGCAGGCGAGGGCCGAGTGAGCTCACATTATTTGAAATAAGAGGGGTGACCACGTGATCCCCCGTAACTGAGCACGTGACTCCACAGAAGAAGATCCTGACCCTAGAACAAGCGCTACCGGTCATCAGCTCCAACAGTTAGCGACCATTCTTTTGAGCCGTGTCGCCATTAGCCTTTATTCTCTTCATTGACCAGCTCAGCAGTTATCGTTCTCTCCTACCGGGTCCTCCACCTCAAGGGTTTTTCGTCCAACTTCTTTCGTCCCCCCTAGTTATCCAGTAGCCACGGCACCATCCCCATGCATACAAGATCATTTTTAGGTAACTGCATTTGTTCTCTCTCCACCTTCGGCTTGTAACGTAAGTGGTTTTCATATTATCTCAATATTATGAGTCCCAGGTTCGGGAATTTGAGAAATTTTGATTGAAGATTAACACCAAACAAATTAAATCTGTATAGGTAAAGCTATACTAGCATTTTAGATTAAGGGCTCACCTAAGTATAGTAATCCTAACCTCAAAATTGAATTCCGATCGCGTTCTGAATCTTAATTGTGGATGGGTGTCCCGTTCTGACTCTAATATAATGCTCGCATTCTTTTCTTTTCGCTTTTCAGCCTTGCCATAAATGAGGATCGTTGCAGCCTGAAAACCATCATGTCTCCTGGCTGTTGAATATTCAACAGATTTGCACACTTTAGTATTCAGAACAAGATATACAGCCTTGCTAGTTATCAGGGTCCCCGTACTTGATACACCCCATTCTCACAAGAACATTACCATATCTCATTGTTTGTCGAGCCTACAGAGAAACTTGGTGAGATTTAAGCTTAGGTAGTCCTACTGCAGGCTAGTATATATGATTTTGTGGTTAAATTACTGGTAAGGGCGACTGTTGTGGAGCCTGGGATAACCGGGGGACCGCAGTGCACCTCAGGTTACTATATAGTTACCAGGTTACTATAGTTACCTGAAGTGCCACCTTATTAGCACTTATTGAACACCCCCCTCCGACACTACCGGGGGGAGGGTAGATCTGGCCGGGTTAAAACGGTCCATTGTTATGTTTAATTAGTCTACGATCTATAGCTGTTACATTGCCTCATAGGATGTAGTGTTCACATGTTAATAGCTTTATTTCACGCAGAATACTCACGTTTTTTTGCACAAAAATTAGTTTATTGGGATTGTTGTGCTTGTAACGTGTGGGGACGGAAAGTGCGTGTTTACCAACACCCTGCTTATCAGTGATTGTTTGGTCATTAAAAACATTGCAATTATTGGAAGCAGAGTCGGATCGGCTGAACCACGTGCTGGTCACGTTACCGATAGTCACGTTGCCTTGGTGCATGAGGGAGTAGTGGATCGCGTGCCTACATTGTAATGAGTAGCAGTTTCAGTCTAACCCAGCTGCCGGATTGCCCTGCCTCCCCGCCGCTCAATGGTCCATAGTCGCCACGTGACCCGTAACCCTGTTCCCCATTCGCCAAATACCAGAGCTGACTCGTGGTCCAATGAGAGAGCCTGAAGCCTGGGATAGTATCGCACGTCCCCCCATCCCCCTCACTCCATCCCATTATGTACACAAACTCTGAAAATTTGCCCTTCGTCCTGTCGACATGAACTACTGTTGTTAGCTTTGTTTACGTTGAACGAGACACTCACCTTGCTTACCAGTACCTGCTATTCTGCTACTCTCGTTAACATTTCGTCATGTTGAAAGGTTCGTTTATTGAATTATCGGTAATCAATTAGATCGTGTAGCAAATTTTTTAGTTTTCTATATATGGCGAATTATATGGGGATACCGTTTAAGTTCTGTTACTTGATGAAGTTTTCAAGTTCTGATGAAGTTTTCAAACCTAAATCATTAGCCTCGGCAGTTGTGGCTTTTAAGTAACCGCCAGTCTTAGGAAATTTAAATGTTCTGACACCGATCCTTGACGTCTATGATGTAAGCTGAGTTTCAAATTCTAAAATTAGTCGCCAAAGTTATTGCACATAATTATCTACACGGTAAGATTGGATGTGCGTGTGTTGCTGGTGTGTATAGGCCGATTGTTTCATCACACAGGATTGAAGCCTGCAAATGTGAGCTGTATCTTTTTATTCATTCAATAGCAGCACGGCATTGTACAGTATAGGTATCAGGCTAAGATTGGGGAACTATTTGTGGCAGCTAAGCACCTCTCAAGTAAGGTCTAAGATAGTATCGACTCTATTTTTACTAAAGCGGTGGACTAAGGGCCACACACGTCAACACGTGCCACTGAAACACGTTCATTCTCCGAGCCTGGTCCGGTATTATTCCTACTCAGTCAGTAGCCACTAGCCGACAGTTGTGGTCATGGCACTTTCGGCTCAGCCGAACCAATCCCCAGGCGTCTACACAATAGTTTCGGTTTTTTAGCCACCTGAGCTGGGATTGGTTGAGCAGATCGAGCAGGTCACTGTCAGCTCACAGCAGCTCTTACAGAGACCCTCCTCTATCAAGTGGAGTACTGTGTCGTGCTGCTGCTGTTGACGCCCTGGCATTAGTCCCCAACACACAGCAAGGAGTTCCAAGTGTACTACTGGCGGGGAGGTAGCTCCAAGTGTGTCGAAACACTGTCAGATGAGGGCTAGCCGAGTCTAAAAATGTCACAGACGACGTTTAAAAGCAGTGTTAGTCAGACTGGTAGCAATGTGCGTACCCTCACACTAGCACGGGCAGGGGATAGAGGTAGAATCTGTGGCACACAATGATACAAACTTACAAAACTAATGGAGTGTGGATCAGTGTTGCGCTCATCTGGTCCGCAACAAAGGATTAACAGAGTGGTCGATAATGCGAGAGCTCGTCTAATTTGCTGAGTAATTGTCCTCGAGGTGTAACAATTGCATGCAGCAGCTCACTAGCTCACAAGCCAAACAGACAACCACAAAGACAATCCCGATCTGTTCGACCTGTTTTCGTCAGTTTCCAACTATCGGCTGGTCATTGGCTCCATGAGCAAGCGACCCTTCGTGTACAATCCTACCAATTTAGTCTAATTGAGTATCTCCACTCATTCAGTACTAATGATAGCAACTTATGAGTCTGCCACACATTAGTACTGAGTAGTTGTAGTCCAGATACACAGTTAGAAACCAGACTGATCCCACGTCAGGTTCATCAGCCAGGCTGCAGGCTAGTGGCTGCTGGCTGCAGGCTGCTGCAGGACAGATGGTTTTAGACTCGTCATTATTATTTGGCATCAGAGCTACTTGTTCATCAGCACTGATAATAGTACATAATAACTATAATAACTCGCTTAATTCACTGGATCCCTCCCAGCACCACTATTCACCAGTGTAATTGTGGTTTGAATAATAGTTCGGTAACGATGCGTTCAGACTTCATGGAGTAAGCACACTGCATATTGACGGTAAATCCACCGAGTTTGAAGCGCAGTCACATGTTGTATTGTTGTCTAATGCTAATAGAATTGGATAGTTGATTATACGTGACCTACTATTGTCTAAAATACGTCAATTAGAATCAGTGTCAGATCAATGCAATGCGAGCAGATACCAGCCGGAGAACGGAAGTCCATTATTTTCTAGATTTTTAGCCCGTTCATTCCTCCGATCGCAGAACGTTCGTCTCCCCGTCTTTACCAAATATTTACCAGAAATATTTACCAGAATCAAAACAGTGGATAATATTGTAGATGTTCACTAAGCAGGACAACTCATGAGCCGGCCGAATGACCACCGTGTCCGTGCTATCGTATCCTGTACCCTATTTACCCCTCTAAAGGCCCCTTCACCCACATTTACCCTGGGTCTACATGATCACGTCAGTACTTACACCACACAGTACTAGTAACAGTGACACAGCCACACAGTTTGTATATTCTCAGCCCACCCAGACGAATGTCACCGCCTCCCTCCGCTATATCGGGGTTAGAGGTGCCATTGCCTGGTTACCTGGCAACCTGTCTAACTTTGACCCCCTTAAGTCTCGCGATCTATTGTTGTCTAGTTAGATGTGATTAGCTAAAAGTGTAATTAAAGATTATTATCAGGGAGAGAGGTCGGGTCCCTCCTGCTGCCTCTGTACAGTTTTAATAATATCATGTGTAATATTGGAAACTTATTAGTATTTGTCAGTCAATATCAGATAAGGGAACTGAGAGGTGTTAATGGTATCCCGCAACTCAAATGCTTGTCACTGCCTGGGTCCATGTCAACAATACACGTATATTACAAAATTTTCAACTTTCAGTATGTAAATTGCACGCTTCGTTTATTGGGCGTTTATGAGTCACGTGGTGTGTACGGGGAGTTGTGAAGGGTAGATGTTAGAGGGAGAATGCTAACTGTGGTCCTGTGTCCGCCCCGTCCAGTAGCAGGCACGCTCTTTTAAACCCCATTTTAGCGCACTATCAGGGAATCCCTACACTCTAAGAGTGATTATTGATTAACAATCCTCCGGTCTAAATTGTTTGGCCCCTCCAAGGGAGCCGAAAACTCTGACATTTTCGGTGAAACAGGACGTCCACCCACCATCAGTAGAATTGCTGGAGTCGAGGTAGACTGTTGCATGCTAGAGCTGTAAACAAGGTCCACTCGATCTGGTGGTTCGTCATTGACGAGGCAAGTAATGGGAGCTGCGAGGGTACGCGAACTTAACCACTCACTGGTAAACTATCACATACCCCGAGCAATGTTATCAAAACATTAGCAAGACAAGAAACCTGAGTAGCTAATGCTCGAGAAACAATATAGGATAATGTCGTGGCCGGATTGATCAATTACCCGCATCTGACTTGAAGTTTGAAGGTAATCAGGCGGTCAGGTGGGCTGCATGGTCGTCAAGGTAAACATGACCTCAATTAACGCCAATCAACTCGAATCACGTGTACGGTTTCCAGCTAGACCGCACGAAACTTTATCGCTAAAAGCAGTACAGAATCTTAGTCGGACTACTTTCTCTTGCAAATCTTTAGTGTTCAACTTGAGAAAAAGAGTTCTCGAACGGTCGTTAGTTCGCAGTTATACTTTGTACTCAAGTCATTGCTCACAATCTATCCGTGTAAGTTAGAGGGATTTCCTGACTCGATTTTTCAGTAGGTACATATCTCTCTCATTTATTTTAGTTGTATGTAGTTGTACAACTCAACTTCTGATTCCTTATTTTTCACTGCCCGTGCAAGGGACCCTATGTAGTTGTACAAAGTAGGATTTCTGAGAAAGTCTCAGCACGCTGACACTGTTGTAACTAGCTTTATTTTCTATTGTGTCTAATTGTGGCTAGGTCGGAGCTGCTAGGTATTGCGTCTAATTAATGTGGCTGAACTGCAAGAATTCTGCCATCTAGTTTGCCGACTCGCTGACGGTATGAGCTCGCGTGGGCGCTACCTTCTTGACTCATGTGCCTGACTTTTCTTAGGATCCTAATTCGGATACACTAAGGATATATAGCTAAATTGAGTAGCGACCGGTACAAACTTGTTCCAATCTTCCCAGCCAAATATCCGTGCACCAATCAGGTTCCGGTAATGGTGGCATCAGCCAATGAGCTTACTCGCTTCCCTGGCACGTGTAGACGTGATGTTGGTTTAGTAAGGGATCACTTGGTAACAATTACAGTACTCCAGCTGATTAGATACCAAGCTATTATATCTCACAGTCTCCAGATTACACCGCGTCTATTTCGGGTGTTGGTTCCAGCCTGCACCAAGCACCCACCCACCACTGAGGCCGTTAAAACAGGATATCTATTGGTCCTGCTACTTCACTGTAACCACATCGTATCAGATAAGTAGATACTATCCTGCTTCTCACGAGGGAAAAGTGTTCTAAAAATAGACCAGGTATAGGGAGTGTGTTGCTACATGTGTGATCGGAGGTGGCAGGCGGGTGTGGGGTCCGCGTCGTCAGGAGTCGACCTGGTCTCGTGCGAGTTCGTGTCACTGATAGAGGGGCAGCCACATCACCTCACGTGTCAGTCCCTTCTAATGCTCCCTACAATCGAATTACGTAAATCAAGCTCCAGCGTGTAAAATCAAAATCTATTCTCCCGATAATCCCTGTACAGCTATTATGAGTAAAGGACCATGAGGTTAAGCCCCTGTCTGTCTCCTATTGTAATGTAGTTCACTCTAGTTTATTCAAATACCTATCAGCTCGATGCTGGTCACCTAGCCTTACCTCACTGGGGCTTGTCCAAGCCGCGTGACTTACAAATTTCTTGAAATATAATAGCTGAAAAGAGCAAAATAGTTTAAGTAATGTTTTCTGTGTGGCATCGACACATACAAGAGATTTACAGCAGTGGTTATGGTGCCCTGTACTTTATTTCTAGCTGACCTGGTTAAAACTGCCACTATCGCCACTGTTACCAAGTGCCGAGCACAATAAGTGATCCAAACCGATTTGCATATGAAAACGAGCAGATCATTACACAATCCGAACCTGGTCCGTAATCATTTATAGGCTTCATCCAGTATGATCGCTGCAATCTGTATCATATTAGTAGTAGGTGGAGTCAGCTGTTATATAAACTATAAATGTCCTCATTTTGTGGCCCTAGTTGTAAAGCCATTATCGAGATCTAAGTCGGCAATAATATTTGTAAAAGGCAATATTATTTGGTACGATTTCTTGTGCCTGTGGGCGTTATATTCATTAGCCATTAATCATGCATAATGATAAGGACTCTGTACGAATTATAGATTTTATTTTATCTATTATCAGAACTTAAATTCTAACACAGCTAATTTTCAGTATCACCACTGGTTGCACCACAGAAATCAAGAATGCTGGATCAAAGCCACCTCTCTTCATCTTTACAGGTAAATATTCTCATTGTTCAGAGTTTTTCAGACTCGTTCTAAAGTTTCTCCTATTTAGAAGTGTGCGACTTTTGAGACTGAACTAGATCTGTTCAGCTGGGGTGCCGTGCATTGTTTAGCCACGTGCAGCCGGGCTTCCCTCCCGGCCGCCAATCAGAACTTGTAACTTACTACTGGTGATATGTGTCAACTCACAAAACGAGAACTGCATCGTGTGTTAGTCAGTTGGCGTAGTTTGCGTGTACAGTTTGCATCACTCTAGTCAAAACTATAAACAAAGGGACGCTCACCTTAACGCTTTTGTTTGTTCGATTTGAATGTAAAGAGGCTGAGCCCCAGATAATTGTTTTATTTTGGAGCTTTTCATGGTGAGTCTAGTTTGTTGTAGACAGGGAAATTTCGGCACTAAACACCCTTATAACAGTACAGCACTGTGGGAAACAGAAAATTTTTGTGGATATTCTCTAAATTTTGCTACATGGACATTCTACAGAATGTTGATAATAATTCTAAATAAGGGCACGTCACTCAGTCACTGAAAGTAAAAGTTGGTGATGTTGAGCGTCGACTGTCAGATGTTAGGGTAAATGAAACCTTGGCAAGGCGAGTAAAGTTGAGCAGTTCACAACCGTACAAAGTAGAGCGTATCAAAGTAGGGGGAGGAAAACAGAACTAGAAGGTAGCCTAGACTAAGAGAACCACAAAGAACAAGGTTGCAGTAAGGGCACGAACAAGGCACCGGCCTACACACACTAAATCCATGAGAACCCTCTAAAAGTTAGCGCAGATCCCTAGCCGACCCTGGAAAGGAGAGGCTGCGCTCTGACCCCTGTAAAACTCGTTACCTCATGAATAAGGAACTTGTCACATTAGACGCAGCATTATAATGTAGATATTGGCTTGTTGTAATTGTACCACCACTACAAGCTCTGGATTAGTCCTCGATTTGTCAGCTAGTGTGATTCCCTCTCTCTGCTCGGGCAACCCAGCACTCTCCCCAAGCTCTACTCGGGTACCCATATCAAAACGTGTTTGATCCGTCTCTCAAGTTACACAGTGGAGCGGAGGTGTGCCATTGGCGCGCGTTCCTGTCATGTGCCTGATCACGTGGTGAGCGCGTGGTGAGTGGCACAGTACTGACAATACCAAACGTATCGCAACCTCGTGATAACGGCCGTTTTTCAGCACAGTTTACATTGTTTTGACCGGCTCGTTAGACCCAGTCTGTCTTTTTGTCCTCTTGTTCTTGTTCGAGACACATCTTCTCTCATGGTTATCAAGCCCATTTGTAAGAATGCAAGGGATCTGCAGGTATGCAACTTTTAATGAAGTTTTCAAACCAGTCTTCGATTTACATCGATGCGACATTTTATCCATTCATTCCATGTGAACAATAACCATTACATTATTAACTACATACATGTAGTTAAGATCACATTGAGTACTCTTGAGTCTTGAATACCTCCATGTATATGTCCCTTGAATACCAGTAAGTTTATGATTGCCCCGAAATATAATTATAGTTTGCCGTCTCAACCTTAATATTCTTATATTCTAAGCTGTCTATAATTGAATGTTGCTACAATCGGTCACAACAAACATATTGGGCTGCCACTAACATTGTTTTTCTTGCTGATTAGATCAGCTATGTCTGGTATCTGCAAATCTTCACCCCCTCAATTTGATCAGACGATAATGTAATGACTAATGTACCACTATATCATAGTCGGCACAACTGGGGATCAACAGGGGATCCGCCCTAAACTTGTACCAGATTTTTGCAGAACTGATGGCACGTTTAGCCCGGGAAATAACGGTAATATTCGTGTACTATCACTGGATACTGTGTGATATATTTAGTAACACGGTCAGGTGCCTGGTTCCCTATTTTACGGACAGTGCCGATATGCACGTACAATGTGGGTTAGAGACACAGAATTCTGTCCACTGAGGCCAGAATTTGCCCTAAATTGCGGATATAAATTTGCGTTCGTTTCCGGATTCCTTTTCGTGTCATATTTAGTTAATTTTTTACAACAATTTAAACGCCTCCCCTAGATATACGATCCTATTCAAGAGATCGAAAAAAGTTCTTTTCCCAATAATTCATTGTCTAAAATCTTTAACTTGGTTGATAGGTTTCCACGAGTTCAATAAAATCAATGTCTGGATGACCTCGAGAATGTGTCGGCAAAAAGTAGTGTCTATCCAAATCATCGTCTTTTGGGGGATCTGTAGTGTAAATTATTCGTAGTCCCCGATATATATATGAGCACCTCAACACACCAGCAGGGAACCACAAATCTCTCCCTCTGAATTAACTTACTACACTTCTTTTCTTTATGATTTATGCAAATCTGTTATTGCAAAGCGGGATCTGCCCTCAAAGATCTCATGCCAAGGTTTGTCATTCAAATAAGAATCGGACTTTTGTTCAGTACTTCAATAGATCTACTCCCCAGGTAATCTAACTATATGAATGTGCTGACTGTCAATTTTATTATTTGGCAATTAGAGTGGCCCAACAAGTCTGAATCTTGTGATAGGTGCAATAGGTCAGCATGGTTGCCGTCTTTGGAAGGAGTTTCGCACCGCCAGGTTGTATTAAGCCTGGGTCGACTGGTACCGTGCTAACTCAGTTCTGAAGCTTCACCCCTTCTAACTTCTTTGAAAATCTTTTCCGTAACAAACTCTCTTTGGTACTTTTTATTTCCAAAAGCCATAGTCCGATACAGTTGTTGCAGCGCTGGTCGACACTCGATCAGGCTGTCAGGGCCAGTACCAGGGTGTATGGTTATGTACTGTAAATGCCACAAAAGATTAGTACTTCGCGCACTCAGGTCCGACCTTCCTCCTAGCACGAACCCATATCTGTTGGAGTTACATATTATGTCTGACATGACTCTCAAATAGCTCAAATAAGCCCGGTTCAGTCATCTATCTCTAATGATAATTTCACTCTTCGCGCACCTAAACTCTGAAAGTGCTGCCCACTTTATTATCTTTTTCAGTTTGTAGTTGGATCACTAGTCCAGGGGGAGCTAGAGTCTGTATGGCTGGCTTGTTGCTCCACACAGATCTTCCCACTTTTCCTTCACACCTATATTAATGTTTGGTATGAGATGATGAGGAGCACAAGCCTTACAAGTGTGAATCTCACTCTATATTTGTGTCCATCTGACCTAGCACTGCAAGGCGAAACGTCATGTAAACCTCCCGTTATAAGTTAACCCTGTTTCCGAGTTGAGAATTCAGAATACCAGTAGATGATGATGATGATGGGCCCGCATGTCGGCCGCCCATTGCTACTCCGTTAATAGGTAATTGAAACGAATAATGCTTTTAATTTGAGAGCCGGGGTCTGCCTACGCGTGGCACTCGCTGTGCGCCCAAAAAGTAATTGATTTAGCATTATGATGGATAATGTAGTAATGTGGTGCTAGTTAGTTCTAGGCAGGGGCCCTGCGTGCAATGTTACGGGTTGCCGCTATCGCAAACTCAACCTACCATTCTAATGATACCTTTACTTCTCGCGTTATGTCAATTTCTTAATCTTCCCAGGTTTTGTTACAACTTGACAAAATTTAAAGTTCAAACATTTTAATGCCATGGAACGGCATGGCTTTACATTTAGGGGAAACGGAATAAGTGTCCAATGGTCATTGAAACATTTCGGGTGACTCAAAAGACGTCGATAAGATTTCAATTATTTTCAGAATCATGCCTCAGATGTTAACCTTATTAATTAGTAAACTCTCTCTCTCTCCACCCCCTCCCTCACACGTGTCCTACCCTATCTATTATCGAACTATGATATTTTCACAGGACCCCTAATGGGTTCTCCAAGTACCCGGGCCATTAGTCTGTCCCCGATTGGCCCTAAAGCTCGCACGTTCTGGCGCTAATTCTGACGGCCTAATAATCCTAGTTAAGCTAATAGTGGGGGGCTGATGAGCTGTATCACATGTTAGACCCATTATCTCATTGCCACCTTGCTTCACGCTCACGTGGCTTTTTCACAGAGCTGCTTCACACAAACTTTACCTCTCTAACAAGGTTTTCACATTCTTGTCATACGATCTGCCCTTTTTCACAGTTAAATGAGTCACTTGATAGATCACACTACCTGATAATTATATCACAACTAATTTCTGTGTCACCACTTGTAGAAGGGTCGCTTCAGAAAGAGTCAGTTATCAAACAACGGCGTTGTAGTACCGCTTTGAAATTAGAAAAAAAGCTACGGTTAATAATCCGATTGTAGATCAGCTAAGAGGGGTCATTATTTTTAACGATGTCGATACGACCCAATGCTTCCTTTGGCAAACCGATCGATATTGCTCGGCAATATAATGCCGGTAACCTATGTAGCGAAGTCCTGACAAAATTCTCTCGATATCAAATATCTGCCGACATGGGCAGAAATTAAGAAATTATAACTATAACTTTAGATACTTTTGAAACAAAAACATAAGCTTGTTATGTTTTCAGGGAGCAGCCTCGTTTACTACGATGATGCAGATGCCCTATCCAGACTACACTATCCCTCACGTCCCTTCTCCGAGATATCAGCCTCCAATCTCATCGGAGAGCAGGTACATTTTGATCTGTGTGTCTATTTTGTCATTTGTCTGTCTATCTGTCTGTCTGTCTGTAGGTATTTTGTCTACTTAGTTTTACTGATCTGTATATATCCGAGTTCTCAATATCAGTATCCACATCTATTATCTGGATATATCTTATTGTGGTTTTCGAAAAGGTAGCTATACTTTATGTACTTGAGACAGGATTTTGATATTTTTGGATTTCTGAATTTCTGACTATCCGGATTTTTCCAAACCTTCAAAGATCTAAGAAAAGATTTGCCTAACAACTTTTCAATGTTCGACCACGATAAGATTTAGAAGAAATTGCTTGTGCTTCACAATCATGTACTGTACCTGATTTCCGGGCGGCCCCTGACCAGTGGCCATGTTGCCCGCAAAGTCCCAGTTAAAGTTTGGATCCGGACAGTTGGTCTGCAGATTACTTCCGGATTGTATTAGATAACTATTGTAACTTTAGAGTGTTGGGGTATGCAGTGGTGAAAATTAAAGTTCGTACGAAGAGGCTGACCATATTTAAACTTTATTTAAGGAATAAGGATGTTGTAATAGGTTTGGAGCACTTCCCTTGCAGGACAGTGCGAACCGTAACCAGAGTGAACCGTAACCATTCCATGTTGAACTTATTAAGACAGTTTGATATAGCTCTTTGAGGTCTAACGTTTCACTTTCAATTCACCTGTTTTCGTTCTAGAAAAAGAGTCAAGTCCGGACGTGAACAGGGCTGTACGTGTGCTACTTGCAGGTGTAATGTGCATGCTGTAATGTCGTGAGGAGCCGATATTTTTATAGATCAGTACTTGATCACCTCTCTCCATCAGGTCTATAAGTTCCATCCCACCTGCACTACTTTTTTTGCGGTTTGTTAATGGTTTCTGCAGAACGGCCTGTATCAAATGACATTCGGTAATGAACTTCATTTGCAAAAAGTGAGTTTTGGTAATTTTAGAGTGGTAGTTATATTGATTTTTTTGTGCCGATCGTGTAGCCAGGTGCGGAGTTAGGTAATGGGCGGGATCTTATGTTACAAATTTCATGTTCTCTCTCGGCCTTTAACACCATATTGTGTGATCATGATATGATGCAAGCTGTCTTGACGTTTAATAGATGTTAACCATGATAAAGATTTTCAGCACTAATATTTTTCTGAAAAAGTCCAAGACTTTTTCATAAAAGTAGAATTTGATTCCTCCTTTTTCTCCTTACGCGAGATTCGTTTATTCGTATCTCATTGTAAATATTATAGATGTCAAATTTATTTGGATTTTGAAATTTAAAAATTTCAAATGCCAAGAATTCTATTTGATCCATGGTGAACAGTTTTAATTAAAGCAACATTGTTTCATAGTAAAATTAAATACCCTCCGTTCCTTACACGAGAGACTTGTTTGTTTCGGGACTCAGATCATGTCTATTTCTAATTACTCCTATATAACTAGCATAACTAGCCACCATTACTCTAGGGTAAGGACTATAAGGGTAAGGACTAGGGTAAGCACGGCCTATGAACTGATAACCTTGCCATGCCATACTGATCTTGGACCACTGAGCTAAAATTTCGAGTAATTCTATGAGGATATTCATGTGCTTACTTTCATTATCTTCCGTTTAATGGCTATGTTTGGATGTTTGTCCTTTGTCTATATTTTCTGTATATTATCATAAGGTCTGGCGATTACGTCTAGACATGAAGTCTAGACATTACGTCTATGACTAGCGTCTAGGACTCATGTCTATCGTCAATTTAGTGGAACATATCTGTATAACCGCCCGCTTTGGAAAAGGTTGAATACTGGTCGTTTGCCAGAATATGTGTCTATTCCAGAAATGGAGGGAACTCTGACTAATAGCTGATTCCCTGATCTATATCCGTAATTTTGTTCAGGTCTCTAGTATTTTCTAACTAATCCCTAACTCGTTAACTAAGTGTCTTAACCTCTCAGGTTCGTCAGTCCGCCCAGCAGTACTGCAGCTAACGCAGCAGCTCTCATGACTCAGATGCCTAGATTTGTCTATCTTCGACCTTCCTCCATCCCTGGAGCTGGTATGGGAGTGTGGGCTCAGGAACCTATACCTGCAGGAACTAGATTCGGTCCGTACACCGGAAATAATGTGAACTCTATCGGCTACGCATGGAAGGTAAGTTATAGGAGGGGTTATTTGTGATTTACCGATTGTTTGTCACTAGTATAATGCACGGAGTTGAATTGAGGTAAATATAAAGGCAGCATTCTTTTGGTAACAATTAAAGGCATGTGCTAACAATAAGCGCGAGCTGGAGCCGAGAGAAAGGCAAAGTATTAGCTAATGATTTGAAAGCTGCTCAATACAATATATTATTATTATTGATGAATGACAAGAAAATATAATAAATGAGGCAGGTGATGGTAATGCCAGTAACTGACCACCTCGTCATTTGCCTTACAGAGCTGGCGAGGGCAGGCCAGGCTCGTAGCCTACACATGACTACACCATCCTTGTCATTGGTGCACCGAGCCACCTGCCATAACAACTCCATATGCTCTGAGTGCAGTTAGCCTCGTGCCTTGCTTCTCTCGTGTAGTGTGTCTCGTGCATCCTTGCGTACAAGCCCGCCTGCGAGGGGGGCTCTTGCACGGCTCGCAACGCGACCTCACCGCGCAGGTGCCCTGGTGTCTGGTATCTTCTAGTTGAGGAAATGCTGCAACTTCCCTCATTATGCATCCGAGCCATGCATAACATTAGTGAGACTCGGCAAACTGAAGATGGGTGGGAACAACGCGTTTCTCTGGTTCGCAGCAGACTCATGCGCTACGCGTTAACATTAAGGGACGTGGCGCTCAGACTCATGCGCTGTAATCGGTAGAGTTCGCGCCTACAATTTGAAACAACAACTCTTTTAATCAGCATTTAAACTCCTCAGGGCATTTGCCACTACGAGGTTACAACTCCACGCTGGTCCCGGAAATAGTGCGAACTTAGCAACTTATAAAATAGTTGCCATGTTGCCCTCCCATAACTTTGTAACAGGACTCCTTGTTGTGGGCCCATGTCCTTAGCTCATGAATTGGCCCATGTGTCCTCTAAGTGGTGGCAAATGACAATTTTTACTTTATTTATAGCTTCTACTCCGTGAGGAGAATTATGAGTTGTTTCATAATCATATTCAGAGGGCAAGCTAAAAAAGCATACCATCCATATTGCTGAACATACAAACTTATTCAATAAGTTTGTTCATATGTTTTTTCATAATTGTTTCGACCAATAAGTTATTGGTCGAAACAATTATGAAAAAACATTATGGAATTTAGATCGAGGCCTTAATAGGGAAATTGATTTTAGAAAAAGTGGAAACAATTTATATATTTACATAAACTTAAAGAAATGAACCTCTCAATGAGTAAAGAGTTGAAAGAGGGACATGTTTCTCTGAAACATAGTGTAATGGAGCATCAACATGGGTAATTTTCCATGGTATCAGTTCGCTCTCTTAGATAGACAAAAATCTCGATTTGCATGTCTGCGATTGAGTGTGATTGACCTTTTAGTTGATGAAATTTGAAATGCATCATGTTTAATCTGAACGCCACCTTTTCTTGTCCATATCTAACTCTTTTATATTATTTAAACTCTCCTCAGCCACATACGTATTTTTCATCAATGCGCGCGTTAAAACACTTTTTCAAATTTCATTGAATTTCTTGTCAATTTCGATCGAAAAACTAACAGAATTATTGTTTCAGCAAAGTCCTCTGTTACTCGGACAAACCCCGTCGACCCCTGCTGACCACTGGATGGGCTTCGTTAACAGAGCTCGCAACAGAAGAGAACAAAACTTAGTGGCTTTCCAACTCGGAAACCGAATATTTTACGAGGTGAGTTTATGGGAGAGGATACCCTCCCTTTGAAATGTTTATAGGAATACAACAATAAACGTTTGACTTTTTAATCAACTTTGGCAAAAATCAATTAGCAGTCAATTAATCAATTAACTGTCCCAGGTCACGTGCGACATTCCTCGGGAACGGGAACTCCTAGTTTGGTATGACAACGATCTCGCCAAGGCACTAGGAATCCTTACCCTAGAGGAGATCTCAGCTGAAGGTATGTCAAGCATCCCAACTATTAGATGGCTCATGATTAGGGTTGATTGAGTGTTATTGGACCAGATAAGGTTTATAATTGACCGCTGAGTAGTTAGCTAAATTTACAGGTTACAATAAACAGGTTACAATAAAGTTAAAAGAACTGACAGATTGACCAAAGAACCGACAAATTATTAATAAGTCCAATGTCCATTAATGTAATAATGTACTTGTGACCTGGTCCCAAGTCCAGACACCAACTCTGATTGTTTTTCATTATAATGGGTCGTCTAGTCACTGACTAATGATTCGACCTATGCAATAAAAAGTTTCAGCGATTGCCTGTATTTTCATTAAGTGCCTTGTGCTTTTTTGTGCAGTTTATCCCACCCACTGGCCAGCTACGAGAACATTGCCTCGCCTTTTACAAATCTGCTAAATTTAGAGTTTTACTGCTCGGCGTCGTCGTCACGGCACATCAGCATATGTCTACATAAAATATGGCACATATTCTGCAACTAAAACTGTAATAACAGATCTTTGGTAGAGGGGGTGAAGTAAACCGATACGCCACTTATTCCAGCAAACGCACCGTTCCAACACTCTATACGGGAACTTTCCCTGGAACTATCTGGCTCTGCTCGGGTAAAGTGTGTGGGTAGTAATTTGAGTGGTCACAGTAGAGCTAGACGAACCCGGAGCTCGGAGTGGTATTGGAACTGCAATGTTTGTTGTCGTGTACTCCACATATGGAGTTCTGCCTAATTTCAGGCCGGGATTTTATTTACGCAACTCTTTGTTCTTTTACAGTTCAGTTCGCGTGTTAAAGGTTTTTACAGTCGTGTGCCACTAGCGGCTCCTTTTTGTTTTACATTACATGTAATAAACTTAGCACTGCTTGATAAAGGAGATTTATTTCGTACAAATCCTCATTTTACATTAGCTAGCTTGACCCCGTCATTCGTGATACGTGTAACTAACAGTTTGTGTTGTGTGTCCCCCGGACAATTTGTTGCCAGTGTTGTTGGATAGAACTAATGTTCTGGTAGCGGTGACGGGGCTGTTGCAGGAGAGCAAGGAGTTAGCTGCTGTGTGACTGATACTGCCAGCTCATTGGCTGAGCACTCATAACGTGCAGCTCACTGGTGTGTAACGAAGCATGACAGGAGGAGCAACTCACTCGCTGTGAGCTAGGCCGCGTCTCAGCAGCACTACTCAGTACATTGTTATATTATATCCTCCGTGCTTGTTGTGCTCCAGTCATTAGTAATCATCATCACCATCATGATCCCCTCTCTCTATGTAGCTCTCTCTCTCTGTTAGAGCCTGGCTTTCTTCTTCAGAACGCTGCTTTACCGGTAATTAGACGCGTATCTAGATCTGGTCCTGAAACGGTGCTTGTAACTGCTCACTCCAGCCACTTTGAGAGTGCTAATATTCAGCACTAGGGATGTCACTGTAGGCTGAAGTGTACAAAGCCAGAGCTGCCAGTGAGCCGGGTATCCGGCCAATAGAGCGCCAGCTGGTAGCCCATGTGACCAGGTCGTCCTCCTCACCTGTTTCATTTGCCCTTATATGGCGGGATACGCGGAGGAATTAATGTGTTGCAGTCTTTATTCTGTGTATTTTGATGGGTTTATACCGGGCTCTTTATTTCATTATTCATGAGCTCCCCATTCAGCACGATAGTCCGATGTTACGGATGGTCGGTCCGGTCCGGCCGGGGAGCGAGAGAGAGAGAGAGAGGGAGCCGGAGAGAGAGAGAGAGAGATAGCAGTCAGGGTATAGTAGGAAGCAGCAGCCGACATATGTACCCGCGGACTCTTTATATTAATGCGTGATAATTTGTTCTCATCCCAGTACAGCCGCTCTCTCACTTCAGTCTGCAGTGTACTCAATGTTTCGTGTGTCATTAGCTTCTTACTCCATTATTTTCTCAGACTTCCGATATTACTCCCAGATCGTCATTTCGTAACTCTTTCTATCATCCATTTGCCGCCTGGATTCTCGTTTCTCGGTTCTTTGTTTTAATAATTTCGTCAAAGTTTGCTTGTTTGTTTACTTTTTACGAGATTATTTAACACAGAATTGTTTGTCCTAGCTTGTCCATTCCGACCAGATAGCATAATCTCATGGACAAGAGTAAAATACTTGACATCGCTAAAGTTCTGGCTCTGATTGACAAGATAAAGAAAAACAGCGAGGAGCTAAAGTCTGTGGCTGATTCCTACGGTTAGTCGCTGATGAAAGGGAGTGTAGAATAAGGAGATATTCAGGGTCTCAAACTTCACAACACTCTGTCAACAGTTACTCATGCGGAACAGCTGTTAAAACATGTTAAATAGTTCAGTGTATCTTAGGATATGACATTAACAGTTGTCATTAACAGTTTATTAAAAAACTTTGCATCTGAAAATAAGATCAAGTAGCAACCGCCGCTGATAGAAGCTATTTAAAATACAAGATTTCCATCTTGTTTGGTATTGGGACGTTACAACAATATTTGTCGCTACGTGTTCATCCCTTTTCAAGATAATGTCATATTATATAATATGCCTGGGCATCGCAGAGAAGTAAATTAAGAGTAAAAACCCCATCTTCGGTTGTAATATAATTTCACATCTTTATTTTCTCTAAGTTTAAAAACGAGTCTCGTATTATGAATTATGATAACATAAGGCAAGCTGTCTTACAAAACTTAAGTCATGTTTATTTTTCAGTACGCTTCGTGTTTTAGGTAAATGTATGGTCAAATCAATTAGGCTGCTTGTTGACTGTTGATGGGGACTTTTATTACATGCAATCAGAAACATCTCATGGACTGTGTCTTTCGGACAATTTTTAATCACTTCACCAACTTTGGGTGAGTTTGACGTCTAATAATTCACTTCGCCGCTTGATTAAATCCACGCATCACAGACTCTACATTTTATCATCTCCAGCCCAACTAAGCTCAGTAAGATATGGTTGTTCTAATTCTACTGATTATTTTGCTAATAGTAACGGCTGCTTTCAACTTTACCAATCATTTAACCATCCTCAAACCTGCGACATTAATCTCAATTGTACATCGCAACTTAATACAGTTACACACCCTCCTTTATTCACACCATTTAAACCTCACTTAAAACACGCACTTTCAACCTCAATTTTACATAACAACCTGAAACATATACCCCTCCTATATTCAACAGTTCCACGCGTCGCCAGCAGCTTGAAACGCTAGCTTAGTTTCAGTAACACCTGATTTACCGTTCCGCTTCAAAGACCTCGAAATTTAGAGATTCAACTGTGGGCCCGACTCTGACCACCTGTTAACCTCCTCCGCTCTGATCATTGTTCTAGGTTCTACTACACATTATATACTGTATATTTATAACCATGATCTGGGCGGTGAAGTTGTAAGGCGGGTGTTGACTGGACTAGCTGCTTAATAATCTCACAACATGTTGAAGTTCAAATTAGTTTAGCGATGCTGCTAGCTCATTGTCTAAGAGCACTCTCTCTCTCTCCTTCGTTCTGAGAAATTGAAACTTAAAGTTGTGACACGGTCACGCCTGTCCTGTTTGCAGCAGCTGGTGGCTGTGTGGCCTAGGTTCTCTGTGATATAGTGCCGCACAAATTACTACATCCATTATCATTATTATCATAATATTGTTGCTGATATAAGGGCCTCATGTTTGTGACAGCAGCACACTGCGTATTTAACGTGATTTTGTTAATTTACCACTGGCGGAGTATAGTGGACCATTGTGCGTGGTGTGCTGCAGTCGGTCTCGCCACATTTAAAGGAATAATGGCGCTAACTTGAGCCGGATCCCTGATCGAACAGCTTTGTCATTACCCAATTTGGTCTAAGCGGCTGTAGAGTGCATTAGGGCCTATCAAGAACCATTAATCTGCTTGTCAGAGGTTGCAGCTGGTGGTAATGAGACCTTAGTATTTCAATGAGATCGTATTATTGCACCGTCACGTGACTATCCACTCAGTACCTCTCTCCGACGATATGACGTAAGACCGGCCGTTATCTAATATTATTTACTGGTTGTATTAAACCTTTAAACGGAGCTCGTGTTTTCCAACTAATCCACATGCTTTCTACGGAATGTGATTGTAGACGGTCCGTGGTGGAACATATTTTAGTAGTTTTACGAGCAAAACTGACAGCTATTTAGTTGGTTAGGTTACTGTCCAAATGGTGACAACGACTTAGTTGGGTTACTGTCCAAATGATGATGCCGACTATGAAGCCCCAGCAGTTGAAAATGGTGTTTTAGAAGGAAAGTTAGTGTTAGGCGTCGGTTATTAATTGGTTTGGAAAACGCAACGCAAACGTCACAGTCAGTAATCAAGGATACAAGCAATGCTACTGTTGTCTCTCTCTCTCCCTCTCTCCGCAACTTAGACCACGGAACAAATCTCCTGTAAAACTTCCAACTAGGTAAAAAGTGTTTGTAACTGTAAGATCACTATAGGTGTGACCTGACTTAAAAATATTAAGAGGTTGAATTCACGCCCTTGTCAGTCAGTAACTACCAAGCCAACGGTCATTACCGGTCCATTTTGGAGGGCTTGATTCCTGTATGTGAAACTGAGGCCCTACATAATCGTGGCATTAATTCTATGCAATAGCCAAGGCGGTGCTGGAACTTCGATAAATCTCAAATTCTTCTACTTTCAAAATAGATTTATCTCAAATAATTCTAATCAATTCAGTCTCACATTTCACACAGTTTTACTCAATGTCACTTTGATATATTGTTCATAAGCCACGTTAGAACAGCAGCATAAAAATGAGAGAAATGTAAAAACATATATATGTATAATATATAAACAAAAAGGTATAATTTCACATTGGATTGGATGAACTCTGGTCAGTTAGAAATAATTCGTCAAAAATGATGGATTCAAACCATCATCCCTGTTCCCTGTTCGTCTATATCATGTACATTTTAGGCATCTTCATCAATTTATTATTGGTGTCACGTTTTTGCATGAATCTTTCCGGTGAACAATTTGTCTCAAAAAGTTTCATTTCAGTCCACCCTCTTAATTACATGACAATAGTGCTCATTAGTTTTTTAATTCGACTGATCCTTATTTTGAGAGGTGACTAAGACAGAGTAACATAAAGACTAAACCAAGAGATCAGTACCACCCAAAGCATGGGAGACGAAACACATTTGACATCAAACCTAACGACTACAGTTATTCAGATATCTAATATTTAAATTGAGTCCTCAGTTTGAGTGCATCTTTAACATGTTACTTCGTTTCAGAGGACGGTGCGTATGTTTGTAAAACCTGTCAGAGAGCGTTCTTCTACCCTTACAGCTTGATATGGCACAGAATGCACCAGTGCTCGGTGCCGGGACAGAATACTAACTGTGGGGGAGCTAACGATATGTTATGGTTAGTAACAGCTCTTTAACTTTGTTTTTGTTTTGGTCGACCTTCAATTGCTGTTTGCTTAGTTCGTTGCGTGGGATGATTTGTGTGACGACATTTTCTTTAAAAAGATCTTATGATGTAATTTATCAAGTACGTAGGCTATTAATAACAATTGTTACAATCCTCTAAACCGACTCATTAGTCATTAGCAAGTTATCTTAACGTGCGTTTCCGTCTCAGGTGTGATCATTGTGGAAAGATATTTGCCCTATCTTTGTCCCTGAGAATGCACATCAGAGAGCATTCTAGCACACCTTCTCCGACCAGTACAAATCCGAACCAAACATTCAAGGTAAGTTATATTCTGCTTATTTTTATTGGAAATATCCCAGGTTATTACACATAATTTATTCTTGTGTCCTGAGCGATTTTTTGATCTGCTGGGATGTTTTAAAACTTTACACAACCAAAAATAACCACTAACTTGTTACCCCAGTTTCCTAACCAAACGTCCCCTCTAACCACTACCCTCTCTCCCCAGTGTTACCAGTGTAACCAAGTCTTCACTACAAGCAGTGAGATGATCACCCACATGACCACCCACTCTGCTGACAAGAACCTGCGGTGTGACCAGTGTGACAAGAGTTTCACACATTGCACCCAGCTCACTGCTCACGCTCGCCAGCACATGGTCCCCAAGAACCATCGCCGCATTCAGTAAGTTCCCACTCCTCCAAGTCCCTATTCTCTTATCTCCCTCCTGTCGTTATCCCTATTTTAGAAGTTCATTGTTAAGTTTCTGGCTCGTATTGTCCAGGCGTAAAGTACTTTTCCTTGATCCTTCACTTTTCAAGTTTCCCTGAGACTAATGCTCTTGTTAAATATGTTTTACTCACGTAGATGCGAGCTGTGTGCGAAGAAATTCAGCACCCCCTGGACACTGAAGGAGCACATGAGGACACACACGGGGGACAAGCCCTTCAAATGCAATCACTGCGGCAAAGCTTTCGCTCACCACAGCAACATGATCAGACACACAAGGACGCACACCGGGGAAAGACCCTTCAAATGCGGATTTTGTGGTGAGTTTATCTAGATTTTACAGCTGTGTAACAACTTGGATTATAACTAATCGGTGTTTTTACGGCGTGTAACTTTATCACACTGTGTCAACTTGTCCACAAAGTGATGAAGCACGTTGAAACCGGCATTCTCTGTTCTGCAAGAAAACTGCTTTAGCTCTTTTTCCGCGTCTCTACATCATTAAACTGAGTCTCGAGCTGATCTATTACATTTATGGTTGCACAATTTCCTCTGTATAAGTACCAGCTGTTCCGTGTTACTTATAAGGCTAATATCAGACTGAAGTGTTAAACGTGTCTATATACTAGTATACATGTTCTCCTCTCTCTAACACGGCACCCTTTTCAGGAAAAGCATTCTCGGTACACTCAAACCTGACCGCTCACATTCCGACCCACACTGGCGTGAAGCAGTTCAAGTGTACTAAGTGCGAGAAATCCTTTGTCCACGCTTCCTCCCTCCACAAGCACATGAAGACACATTCCGCTCCCAAACAAGGTAAATAGCCCCTTTATATTTGTACTTTTTGGTGCTTTGTCTGTTTATTTGTCTGGGTAATGTGAAGATGTATGGTGACGATAATGGGCTAGAAATGAAGGCTGTGTGGCTAGTAAGGTTGTACTGCACTCTAATACCGGCTGTATACATCTGCCGGCGAGTATCCTGCTTACAGGAGACTAAGGACTCTATATTGAAGATGACACGATCTCATACAATAGTACAAGTAGGAAACGTCTGACAGGCCAGGGTACCCCAGTGGGCTGCAGTAGAACTGCCCTCACGTGCCCTCACATGTACTTGTCACGTGAGCTAATTAAAGGGAGCCCTAACCAGACCCCCCGGCCCCACCACCTCATGAACTCTGCCTAAAGAATGCGAATTAAATCAGCGATAAGACCTCGGTATACGGGGTGAACTTTTACCTTCTCACTAATCACCCAACAACCCAACATAACCTTGTCTCCTCTTTCAGGCACTGCCTTACATAACAATTGGAAGGCGGACACTACTCTGACCGGATGGAAGGAACCCGCCCTGCCCATGACGTGGCCCAAGACTGAGCTAAACATGGCTCTGGGACATGCTTGGAAGACAGAGGAGACCGAGGTAGCAGCCACTTCCTTTTCACTTTTCAGCTCCGCTAGCGCACTGGTAACTTGAACTTGCAAATCACATTTAGGTGTCAATGATATGTTTTCTGCATTTTATTCATCTTATTCATCCTATTTGAGCAGCAAGCTAACCTGGTTGCTTCAGGTAACAAGCACGTGCGAGTCACCTCCGACCTCCTCCCTGGCCCACATCCAGTCCCTGTCCCACCCCATGTCTCACGCCATGATACCCCAAATACAGAACGTCACCACCTCCCAGCTGCAGTCCTCGCAGCTCGACTGGAAGACCGGAGCTCTTGCTCTCAACAACTCCATCAGGTAGTCCTGCACACTTAGGGAGATCCTAAGCGAGTGCTGCACTCGCTCTAACCGATGTAGTGTGCTATACCTCTAGAGATCGTAGTGAAGCAAGAAAAGAAGGTGCAGGACCTTATTCCTTGATAGCCATCGTCCAGCTTATAATGTGTTACAGAAGAACTTTTTAGTGAGTTGAAGTTATTATTAAGTTATTAATTGCTATTTCGATGGATGACTTATTTTATTTAAAGGACGTGTGTTTTCTGTTATAGAGTAGAAATTTAGGCTGCACGTGTACGTTAGGAGCCACCTAAAGACAACTATATATTGACATTGAATGTGATGAGGACCGATTTGAGGCAAAACCTCAACTGGATGATGTAATGTTGCTCTTGGGAGCAACAAATCCAACTTGTATTTTATAAATAAGTTTGTTCTTGCTCATCGAGCTGATATATATTTAAGCTTTAATATATTACAATTTTATTGGAAGGTGTATATGTTGATAGCTTACGTACAGAGCTATCTTTTTCTGTCGAGATTCAATATAGAAAATTTCACGAATAAAGTGAAACAAATCAAACCTGTTTACTTTCAATCTTTGTTGAATACAACGTAATGAAAAGTAATCATTATGCTAGAAAAATTAGAGAATATTAAGTTTTTAACCTTATCTTACTCATAAAACACCCGTGTGAAGTTTAGTTGAATGTTCGGAAAAGTTGTTTGACCGTTCCAATTTTACATGACTTGCCAACGAAGAACTTTTGACTTGAAGAATTTGGCATTATAGAATTGTGTCTAGAATTGAAAACTAAAGTTTTAACTTCAAGTGTTGTTGCTTAAAGTTTTGAACAGTGACATATGATAGATTCTAGTGTTACATTAAAGAAACTATAAGCTTTAGTGTTAAGTTGAATTGTACTTTGTATTTTATCATTGTACTACGTACGTATAATATTTTTAGTCAATGAAAAACAGTTTTTATTTCTTGTTAAAACCCGTTAGGCACATTTAAATAAATCGACAATAATTGAAGTTGGTAAATCAAATGCTCCGTGATTAATTAAATCATTGTAATAAAACAAATTGGACGACTAAAATTGTAGAGCGAGCCTGGGATACATGAAATAAAGTAAAACAAGTTGATGATACTGACTTAAAGTAGCACTGGCATTTGGGTAATATGTCGATATATCTCCCTCTCCCTCTCCCTCTCCCTCTCCCTCTCCCTCTCCCTCTCCCTCTCCCTCTCCCTCTCCCTCTCCCTCTCCCTCTCCCTCTCCCTCTCCCTCTCCCTCTCCCTCTCCCTCTCCCTCTCCCTCTCCCTCTCCCTCTCCCTCTCCCTCTCCCTCTCCCTCTCCCTCTCCCTCTCCCTCTCCCTCTCCCTCTCCCTCTCCCTCTCCCTCTCCCTCTCCCTCTCCCTCTCCCTCTCCCTCTCCCTCTCCCTCTCCCTCTCCCTCTCCCTCTCCCTCTCCCTCTCCCTCTCCCTCTCCCTCTCCCTCTCCCTCTCCCTCTCCCTCTCCCTCTCCCTCTCCCTCTCCCTCTCCCTCTCCCTCTCCCTCTCCCTCTCCCTCTCCCTCTCCCTCTCCCTCTCCCTCTCCCTCTCCCTCTCCCTCTCCCTCTCCCTCTCCCTCTCCCTCTCCCTCTCCCTCTCCCTCTCCCTCTCCCTCTCCCTCTCCCTCTCCCTCTCCCTCTCCCTCTCCCTCTCCCTCTCCCTCTCCCTCTCCCTCTCCCTCTCCCTCTCCCTCGTGTTTAACTTCAACTAGTGACCTCTCGACCGTGCATCAAGTTGTCACTTGTCATCATTATCAATCTAACCGTGCTCCCTTCCAGTTTTATATTATTTAAACTTTGAGACATTTGGTAAAGCGTGCTCAATCACTTTACACTGGCTGAAACCAGCTTTGATCGATTTATTTTTTAACACTGACTCCGAATCACCCCACAATCCACATGACATAAAGTTAAAATGCTTCGCTGCAATTATCGGCGAAAAACTGTTTCGATCACGTGACTTGACCATTAATAAGGAATTAGGTCAAATTTATCGTTAGGTTTCCGTTTAGCTAACTCTACTGTGATGTGTGACGCCAACCCTAACAGTAACATAACCTTAACCCAATCCCTAGAGGTTGAGTAAATGTTTGAGTTAGGGATTGGGTTAAGGTTATGTTAGGATTGGCGTCAGAGTAGAACTAAAGGGTTAGGGTTAAGTTTTGAATTGTCCGTTAGAGCTATATATTTCTCGGTTCGTTTTACCTATAATGTATAAACATATTCATTTCTTTAGCAAGCCTGTAATTACATTAATGACAATGTAATGTACTGTGAGTGTGAGCTGGTCCCAACTTTTCATTACAATAACCCTGTCTAGTCGTTGACTTCTGATGCTTATAGAGAACCCATTAGAACCCATTATATAGACATTGTAGAGTCTAATTTAGACTTATAGTCTCTAGATAATCCAGTGTAGGTCAGTGGTTTATCATCATCCACATTTGGTACTAGATTAAACAAGATCTGACTATAAATGCTTTTTAAATTGCAGTGTCTATCAGAGTATTTTCAATGTTAGGGTTTTAGTGTGCGATTACTGTCCCTCAACTTTGAACCTTGCGTTTAAAGCGGACGTGTGTAAAATGACACAGTTTTACTATAACCATGTGCTAGACTGCTAGACTGTAGTAAGTGAACGTTTGATGTGTGTCACTGTGTCGATCAAGTGCCGGACGAATTATATTACCACGCTCCCTAGTAATAAGGGAATCATAAATGAATACAACATATAATTGTATCAGTACATACAGTGCTGATACATACAGTGCTGATATAAAGTGCTGATATAAAGCACGGGGAGGGGGTGGGGAAGAAGGGAAGGCTTTGCTCTCCTTAGTACCTAGTTACTCTGCACTAGCCAGTCGACATGAATTAATTCATTCCCAGCTAACATTTTTGTTCCTTCTTGAGAGAGAATGGAAAATAAAAGGTACCACTTTAAGAATTTTGCTACTCAAGTCTCAACCATGGTCTTGAGAACCATTTTCTCACTCAACTCGTAGCCTCCCAACTTCCTAACTCAAAACAGTGTTTTCTGCTCTTCGGTATATACCTCTACTAAAACTTTTGGGCCACTCCGCTTTGATCTAGACATTTTGATATTGCTCTTAGTGTGACAATATGATTGTAGGTATCCTGATTCAAAAAAGTTTAATTCATCCAGTTGCATTGCAATAATGCAATAAAGCTATAAAATCGAAAAATCATAAACGTTAGCTGGAAACCCGAGCTACTTTCGAGCATCCAGAAACCGTAAGCATCAATAATTATTATTTCTGACACTTCCAGTTCCACGAAATTCCAGGCTGAAGAACCTTGAGTATGGAGTATAATATAAAAGTAGCATTATCCAACGTATTTTTTAATATTGATTCCGAAACTCCCCCTATGACATAGGGCTAAACTTAAAACGCTTTCTTGAGGAGTCATTAGCAAAAAACTGTTTTGGTCACGTGACAGGCCAATAAATTAGTAAAAGCCAATGCCAGGTCAGCTTTTAGTTTCTGCTTATGAATTTGAGATATTATATATTGAAAATTGTAACTAGTTTCAAGTCAACCGTTCCACCAAATCCACTTAATTTTGAATTTTGCCGTTTAACTCTTTAACTTTCTGTCGCTCATAACCATGTTACGAGTCTATGCGCTCAGCGCGGTGGCCTCCACACTTATTTACGGTGTACTGGACACTGGTATGGTTACAAAGTACCTAAAAATACGACCAGCTACTTAAAGTTAAAGCCCTATTCTCCCCTTCTATAGGAATAAAACCAATTAAACCGTTCTGACCGTGTGTCTCCGGTCTAAATTTTGAACATGTTGTTTAACTAAAAGGGTTCTGAGAATATATAATCGGTGTGCGTTTGGATTTGCAATTCTCTCGGATGAGCTGTATGACATGGTGTAAAATTATTCCCTGAGAAGTTATACTGTCTAAGTCACGTGACCAGCGAATGATCGTTGTTAAGAGTGTAAGGCACAAGGGTTAGACTTAGGGATCGTTCATTTATTACGTACTACCTCCTTCCCCTCCTTACTCCTTCCCCTATTATGGTGTAGGCACCAGCTGAAGTGCATTTCCAAACCCCCACCCCCTAGGCTGACTTACGTAACATATGTATCATCCCTTAGGGTGTCTATTTGGCCAGAATACAGTAAAAATAAATGTCAGGAGAAACATTTTGGTACGAGCTACTTAGTAAGTGCCCCTAACAGTCCCTTGGTACATCCCTTTCTCTGGTAACTAATTGTATATAAACTACCATACCAACCATTTAACCACGTTTTACTACCAAACTACTACTTACACTTCCTTTTGTAACTTTGTAAGGACCCAATCTTCTATGGAATCCAATTTAGAGCCTGAAACTCTGAAACTGGTTATGTCCAGAGAGGCCGGAGACAAAATCAAACTATGAGTAGCTCCTGGTAAGCCCTCGGTAAGCTCCTCCCTTCACTAACAACGTACTCTGATTCCCACCCCCATTTGTAGAAAACAATTTATTTATCGTTACTCTGATCCATTTTTATTTGTACACGTGACCACTGACTGGCTGACCAAACAATTGAGTGCGCTCCCTTTCACTAAATCGATCGCCCAATATTTTTAAAAAATCTTGTTATAAGGCTTTGAGCATATGTGATATGAAAGTAGCGTTATTCGATGTATTTTTCTTCACAATTGGTGTACAAATTCAGTTTTGCTATTATATCACTGACTATTTTGTTAAATGATTATCATCATCTTTCCTATTCAAGATAAAGAATAAAGATAAAATGAAAATGCTATTTCTGGTGATATTGACCGCTATTGTCTTGATCCACGTTGGCACCTCCGGTACTGTTGAGTATGCAAAACACTGGAGAACTGACAGCAGATGTGGCAGCAGACATGGACACAAGGTTTAAGATTTATCTAATTTGTATTTACTTTTAGTTATTGTACATTTCCCTTAAGTTTACGCTTATTGCTTAACCTCGTCACAGAATTAACTGTTGTTGGTTATTTGTGACACTGTGAACCATATTAAGGTGGAGGTAGAAGGAGAGCTAGTATCAGGACACTGCAAGCCTCGCTCTACTCACGGTTACTCCTGCTGCTCAAGGTGGGGCTGGTGTGGGACTAGTCATAGTCACTGTTCCTGTCAGCACTGTGTCAAGTATATCGAACAACCCGCCATATTACAGTATGTGTCTTCTAATATTTGTTTATATTATATTTATTAACATGGTATCACTAATAATGTTATCTAAATCACTTCGAGCCCGGATAGTGGAGTGAAATATTTCAACCCTCATTGTCGACCATTTTTAAAACAGTGTTAATAGTGTAAACACTAATATGTTTACATTGAGGGGTCGTTCACACATTACGTATTCAATAGTTTAGCTATTTTTACCCCCTCCCCCCTCCGTAATCAACCGTAATCAAGACCCAACCCCCTCCCCACCTGACAGCAATATTACGTAATCATAGCCTGACTCTAGCCCCCTACCTAAAAAAACAATTTGTTGCCCTTTTATCGTATTTCGACCTTCAACAATTTTCGAGTTCGAACACAAGGGTCCCCCCTTGTATGTTTTGTAAAATTCGTTTTTAAGTCAAACATTTTCCTGGAAACTACTTTTCTCCACAGTTCATATCACCCTGATCATTATAAGCCGAAAATATTTTTCAGGACCTAGCCCTCGAGAATTTTTCCTGGAGATTAATAAAATTTCTGATTGATATCCGGCCAATCACCTTCTAAACTACTTACTATAGTCGAATATCCGATCAATTTCTAAATTGTATCACTATCACTATCAGAGTGAAATTGAGTGGAATTTGTATTAAAATATTGTCAAATTTTTATCATTCTAGAGGGTACTAAAATAGAAAATTTTGATTACGTAATCAAAGACCAAACCCCCCCCCCCCCCCCCCCGTAATCAACCGTAAGCATTTGGCTGATTACGTAATATGTGAACGACCCCTTATACAATTAAAATGTAACCATATTATTAGGGCAGACGAAAAGAAAAGAAGTCAGATGAGTCTGACAGATATCGCAATAGAGCCCTACTTGAAAGAAGTTGACTGTTCTCAACTTTCCGGGACTGACCAATTCCATCAGCAATTTATTTCAGGCATTGGATTTTTTGTCACTGAAACCGAAACTGGGAAATGGGAATCCGGAATGAACATGATTTCTTGTTTTTCTTTCAAAAATTCGTAAATGAAAGTCATGATAGTGATACTGAAATTATGCTATTTTGAAAACTGACGAATTTCTTTTGTTGCATAACTTCTAATGGAGGTTCACAGTAGGTCGCATTAATCATAACTTTCCACCTTTCATTTCTGGGTGTTGCTGGGAAAATGTGTGACGTTTTCCACCAATTTGATATTTGAGTACAGGGTATCAATTTCCCTAAAATCTTGATCATGAAGGTAGCATAAAATAACATCACTGTATCTTTGTCCAGACAGTTGCCAGTACAGTAGCAGAAACATATCAACATTCAACATACATTACATCTATTCTAGCGCTATGTCAGTATTCCTCGTCCTCCTTCTCTTCCTGGTCCCCTTGACTGAGTCACAAGTTCTGATCCACTACCACCCCACTAAAGTAAACCGATGTGGTCCTCGTCACAAGGTTACTGACGAAGAAGGAGTGCAACATGCGACTGCGTGCAGAGTGGCTCCAGATCGGGCGTTTAGGTTAGTTACCTTATTTATTCTAAGTTTTCTGGTCCTCGCCATTCCGTTTTGAGAGGTTACACCGTAAACTGTTTCTCTTTACCGATTTTCTTTACTATTTCTCTTTACTCATACTGTTTTTCTTTACTGTTTCACTGTTTCTCTTCAGGTGTTGCTCCAGACATGGGTGGTGTGGAGATTCGTCCTACCACTGCTGTCCCACCTGTCCCAAATACTACTCCTTCACCGCCACCAAGACTTTCTCCAGCAAGTCTGAATTTGTTACTTACGAGTATTCTGACGGAGGAACAGTGGCCGATTGTTCGAATGCACTGGAAATGGATCCAACTAATAAAGGATTTATAAATTCTGTAGTTTTTCACAATGACAGCGGACAGGTTTTGATTGATGAGTTCACGTGCTTTGCAGAAAGTTTGATGATAAAAAGTGATTTAGAATGATGTCTGACTGTTCAGTTTGGAAAAATTATGTTTAAACTTATTTCTTGTGTTTGTAGATTTGTTAATGAAACAGTTGATAATTTGTTTGATTTTGAATACGGTATATCGATCCAGTCACTTGAAAAATGGTGCATTATTTTTTTTAATTCTGTAGATCGAAAAACGTTGAGGGGGGGGGGGGGGCTGACCATATTAAAGTATATTAAAGTATATCCCCGCCCCTAAATCGAGAAAAACCCTACATTTTAATATACCTTAATATACCCAAAATTAGTATTTAGTCGAGCTATATTCATCGTTTAGATTTGCAAGATAAGTCTGTTTTTGGACTAGTACATGAATTTACATCCAGTTTGGTAAAAAAATGGCTGAGTTATGAGTTTTAGATATATGCCCATATTTGGGCATACGCACCAAATATGAAAGCTTTCGCCCAAAATTCGATCAAATTTCAATATTTTTGAATGAGACTAACTTTATGAAAGATATTGCTCAATATTTGTTGAATAGTGGATACAATTAAAAAGACCTCCATGAACAAAAGTGCACATAATATCTCGGTTCGGGATACTAGCCAAAATGACTTCATTAAAATTGAAATAACTCCATCAGTTTTCAATATTTTTGCATGAAATTTTCGGAATCGATTAAGAATTGCATTTCAAGCTTATTGTGGGCAGCGATTTTGATTTAGGCCACCAAAAAGATAAATTATATTAAAGTGTATTAAAGTATATTAAAGTATATTAAAGTATATTGAAGTATATTAAAGTATATTAAAGTATATTAAATTATATTTTAAAATATATTAAATTATATTAAAGTATATTAAAGTATATTAAAGTATATTAAAGTATATTAAAGTATATTAAAGTATATTAAAGTATATTAAAGTATATTAAAGTATATCCCAACCCTTGAATAAATTGAAACCCTCCCACCCTCCCTCTCTCCCTCCCTCCCTCAGATTTCCCAGGATAATTATTTTTTGATTCTTTTTTTAAATCCCTGAACCGTGAATTATTAGAGTAAACGCGTCCCATCTCCTTCAAGTTAAACATATCCACGAAAGCCCATGGCTTATCTAGCTTTGATGTCAGACATCCGGTTGTGAGCTACTCAATGTTTCCCAGGCTATGAATTAAGAGTTGATGCTTATCTTATCAGATATCGTGCCGGTTATTTGGACCAGGTAAGTTGCAGTGGGTCTAGTTCAAATGAAAAAGTATATACCGTCTAATCGGGCGGAATAAACTAATTTTGCAAATTGTTGTGATCTGAACCCATGTAGTACGATCAGTTAAATCAAACCACGTGTCCCGGGTTTTGCTTCAATTTGCTCCAAACATTTCCCATGGCTATTAGATACCAAGGTATATAAAAATCTGAAGAAATTTCCACAAGTAACTTACGATCAAATCACCGAAATGAGTTTCTCCTATCAGTTAGCTAGTTTATCTTGCGCACTCATCTTAGTGCAACTTTTGTCCATTTCTTCTGCTTCTTGTCACGCAGACGACCTCAAGAACAGCCTGGAGGAGATTACTAAAATACACCGAGATTCTATAGATATTCTGATAGATGTACTGGATAACACCCCTCACGATACGATCACTTACTTGGACCTGGAGGGGTTTGTGGACGCCAAAACTGCTTATGATTCACAAAAACGCAAATACGTAACTGCAGCGAAGAAGATTTACGAGCTCTCTTGGAAATTGGAGAGGAGTTTCAACGATAACGGCAAGTGGAGACGCTTCAGCAAGTCGGCTGTTCAGATCCGGAACAAGACGAACATTCTGAATCAGACGTGTTTTAAAGAGTACGCGATAGTGGTGGACTTGACAGGCGGAGAAGGTGTCTTGGTGGATAAACTTCTTGAAGCTGTCCTGGAGATGTTCATTGCGGAGACTTTTCTCAACGAACATTTCAACCATCTCGCTGAGCCTTACAGCAAAATTTAGAGATATTTTGGTATTTAAGATGATAGCAGTAGTAGTAGTAGAAGATTAGAAGAAGATTACTTGTAAACGTAGACATTAGTTGTAGTGTAGCTATAGAGACATATTATACAATAGTTATTTTATACATTTCAAGTATATATTATATACTAGCTTATTAAAGGATAATTAGCATAGTTAACAAAACGTGGATTATACTTATAATAGTATTCTTTAGATGTAGAATTATGAAAATTTGTATTTATTTTAGCAACACATTTAATCAAATATTATATCAATAGTATTTTATCAATGCTAAACATTTTTTCAAGGTTCCGACTTGAAAAGTTGATATGGAAGTTAACTGCTAAGGTAGGGTTATAAATCAAGAGGCTTGCATATAATGAACATATTGACACGGGTGCAGAGTTGAGTCTGTACGGAACCTAGTAGTTACAGATCCTTGTTTAACTTGCCGTACAGCATGGTCATCCACTACTTTAGCCCGGCGAGGCACATAACTCCCTCTACAACTCCATGACAAATGTTTCATATATACTAGCCGAGTTCACAAGTTATATCCTTGTGTTTGAGAAGAGCACGTTAGAACTGCTTCCTTATGGTTAGTTTAGGTAGCAAATTTCCATTTGGAAGGTCGTTTTAGATTTACTATTCATTGTTATTTTTCAAGTCGGACCTTAAAGTTTAAATAAGTCTTGATAATGTTTGCTTTCGTAGAGAGCGAACTTTCTCTTTCAGCTGCAGCCTAAACTTGTAAACTTTTACAGATTTTCAAGTTTTATAAAACTGATCGTGCTCAGTTTAATGATACTTTAGTCTTGAACAGATCATGGGTGCAGCTGAAGTGAAAGTTAATCTTGATTCATTTTGAATCAATCTTGATTTTAGAATTAAAATTTATATACATCATAGTTAACTTATCAACTATACTGATTTTTAGTTTGTAATTATATTTTGATGTGACTAAATTTTAGAAAATTCCGATTATACATAATTTTGGTTTTTAATTTTGATCAATACGAACTGAATCGCCCAAAATTAAATTAAAAAGTAAATGAGACACAAAAATGTAAATCTCTCATAAGCCATAATCTTGAAAGTTACTGGTAACAAATTAATTAGTCGGGTTTCTTTTCGCTCCAGAGTCCAGAAGCAGCACATTTTAGTACGGAGGTTATACATCATAGTTAACTTCCTATTTGATGGAAGGAAGCTCATCAGCCTCATTATTACATGAATTTAAAATGCAAGTAATAAAATGTCGCTTTAAAGATAAGACATTTTGAATTCAGAATTTTAATCAACCGGTATTTTCTGGTAGATCAGGAGCTTTAATGACTAATACTTACCACTTTCACGCGATATAATCGCCCAAAATGTTACATAAATCCAAACTTTGAGTATACGTTTTGTCTGAATCATAACGTACATTGTAACGATGATATCATTTCAATACTAGAAATTAGCTGTTCTTACGAAATGCCAAATATTCGCTATGGAATGTATACCACGGATTTCTCACAGAGAAATCAGTCACGCCTACAATATCATTTGCTCTATTGTCATCTTGTTGTTGTTGCTTATCTCGAGTAGAAATGAAATCTGCAGTAGTGCTAGTCATGTTAGGTGTCCTCATTCAGTTCCACTTCGGGAACTTTCAAAAGGTGAGGTTCTCAAATCCTCAACGCTGGCATGATCCTGCAGCAGTAAAAAAGAACCGTTGCGGAAGGAACGGGAAAGTGGAATTTGAAGGAAGGAATGTGACTGGACACTGCCGACCTCGACCTGGGCTGGGGTATTCTTGCTGCTCCGAACATATGTTCTGTGGCGAGTCTGCTGACCACTGCGACTGTGACAAATGTATAAAGTTCATCGGGTAAGCTTCCAACTGGACATTAAATTCGATCATTTTAACTGATTCTCCGCATTATCTTATTATTAATCTCAGGGCCCTGAAGCCTGAAGCTCAAATTAACTTGAACAATGGCGAACAAAGCCTTCTTTTAGCACAGTATAATTATTAATTTATCTTGATGAGTGAACTAAATCCAGAATTCTGATCGATCACATTATCTTTAAAACACAATTTGATTTCCAAACTAACTGATCCGTCTCTATCAGAGTTGAGATGAAGAGAAGTCGTACGAGCGTGGAAGATATAACCATTTATCCGTATTTGAATAAAGCTAACTGTCCCGCTCTAACGGGGGTGCTACCAGGAAAGCAGAGAGGAAGTTTCGTGACCGGGATTAGATTTATTGTCAACGGCAAAGAGTCAGGAGAGGAAAAGTGGCAAGCACTGTTCAACCAAATTTCTTGTCTTTCTATTGAGACGAAAGGTGACCTCTGAATGACTGGTCTCAATAAATTTTATGCTTGTATTTATACTAATGTTTTTAAAACGTCGCGTTTGTTTAATTATTCCACATTATTAGTATTCATTATCCGTTTCCCTTGATCGCATAAAAGGAATTATCCGAAATTCTGAATATTATCAGTATAATCAGGAATCATCACTTTATGAGAAAGAAAACTTAGGTTTCAAACTTTACAAATTCGCATTCCACTGTTGCTGATAGATAAAATGATGTGTTTCATTACTTAATTCAAGATTAATTAGATTTTAGCTATGTCATTATCCCTCCTCCTTCTCTTCCTGATCCCCCTGTCTGAGTCACAAGTTCAGATCCACTACCACCCCACTAAAGTAAACCGATGTGGTCCTCGTCACAAGATCATTGGCGAGGATGGATTAGAGCATTCTACAGCGTGTCCAACCAGCCAAGATCATCCTGTCAAGTGAGACAAACTAGTTACTAGTTACTAATCCTACACTATTATTCATACTGAGAAAGTGAAGCTCCAGTTGTAATTATAATTATAATAATTATAAAAATTAATTATAATAATTATAAAAGTTAATTATAATAGTTATAATTCCTTTCAGATGTTGCTCCCTATCTGGACACTGCGGATTCTCGGTAGAGCACTGTGATTGCGACCATCCCTGGTGCAATAAATACTACTTTTACAACAGAGCATTCTCCAGTAGATCAGAGTTTGTCACTGTAAATTTCCCAGATGGTGGGTCAGAGGTCGATTGCTCAGCTGCTTTACAGCGGAGAAGTCAAGGGTTTTTGAATAAGATCGTATTTGAAAATAAGAACAATCTGATATTAACAAGCTTTACTTGTTTTGGGGAAACTTTTGTGATTAACGATTATTCATGAACTGGATTTGCTTAATTTTTTTCGATGATCTCAAACAAAATAAAATATCATTTAACTTGAAATATCAATTATCAAATATTATACATTTATCACATGCCTTCTCATGCGATATCAAAACTTTCGCCCACGAGGCTTGCCGAGTTAGCGAAAGTTTCGATATTTCCCGAGGCTTGCTCGACATTTTCAATCACGAGGCTTGCCGAGTTTTGAAAATGTTGATATCGCATGAGAAGGCATGTGATTAATGTTTTATCACACTTTCTTTGGAGCCAAATTTGGCCGGGAAAGCAGAATTTGATCAAACGTTAGTTATAACTGTCACCAAAGCAAACTAGACATGTCGAACTTATTTATGTTTATAATATTCAAACTATATATTATAGCTCTCGATGAGTTAGTATTTCAGATATCGAAGATACAATACGTACAATTAAGATCTCACGTGCTCATCACATTTATGACACAGTGAATGCTGTATGCCGCGCCCAATTTGCTTTATAATCATAAGTGATACGTAGTGCATTGAATATTATTATATTTATCGACCATGGGACTTGTACTTATTGGCGTCTAGAATATTCCGCCACGATCACCGCGTCTTATTAATCACAAATTATATCCTGCATATTAATTGGTGTGAGGTAATTTTATACTTGATCATTACTACCGAAAATATACTATATATATAAATATACATCCGTTCAAGTGTTGATTAAATACATCAGAGTCCTTATCATAAATGTGTATCTGCGATAAGGTGAAAGTATTTCCTAGTTCTTGTATTTAAATAGAGTTGTGGAGCTATAATTAGTATCTATAATCTATCAGTCCACATTATACACCACAGGCCCTAATTCACATCAAAAATGTTATCGTCCGTTTTGATTCTTGACTGTCTGTTATTTCAAAATGATTTAATCAATGCAACTTGTAATCGTTGACAAGTTAGAATTTTATCGAGTATATAAGTCTGCTTTATAGTTCTTAGTCAGTATTCATCTTCCTTGCCATAATTTGCCATTATTTGGAGCCAAATTTGGCCGGGAAAGCAGAATTTGATCAAACTTTAGTTATAAATCTCACCAAAGCAAACTAGACATGTCGAACTTATTTATGTTTATAATATTCAAACTATATATTATAGCTCTCGATGAGTTAGTATTTCAGATATCGAAGATACAATACGTACAATTAAGATCTCACGTGCTCATCACATTTATGACACAGTGAATGCTGTATGCCGCGCCCAATTTGCTTTATAATCATAAGTGATACGTAGTGCATTGAATATTATTATATTTATCGACCATGGGACTTGTACTTATTGGCGTCTAGAATATTCCGCCACGAGCGCGTTTGATACGTAATTAATACATCCTGCAAATCAATCGATGTTTGGTGATTCTAATACTTTATTTCTATTAGATATTTTTAGAGTCATTAAAACTGTAGAATCTATGTATGATGTATAGAACATCCGTTTAAACGTTGATTATACATCACAGTCCTTATCGTATAATCTGTATCTGCGATAAGGTGAAAGAATTTCCTAGTTCTTGTATTTGAATAGAGCTGTGGGCTATTTATCAGTCCACATTATACACTACACACCCTAATTTACATCAACAATATCATCGTCCGTCTTGATTCTTGATTGTCTGTTATTTCAGAATGATTTAATCAATGCAACTTGTAAACGTTGACTTAGAATTTTATCGAGTATATTCTACTTAGTTCTTAGTCAGTATTCATCTTTACTTGCCATTATCTGCTTCGCTAGAAATCATCTGAACTGGAAATTATCAGAACAGTTGTAATAATTAAATGTATCTCTTCAACATTTTAGAACGCAGTACTCCACCAGCCTATAACCACCCTGGTCATGGCCAGGTAGTTCACCCGTACTGTTACCAATATTGAATTGGTCTAAAGAATGGCAGCACATTAATCATCGGACCTGTTTGCCACAGTGCCCAGACTGATTTATAACCAGATTAGCTGATTAAGTTACGTCATTCGTCCCTTGATATATTTATATAGATAATATATTTTATAGGATGTTTTTATTGCACTTATTTGCACTAACTAAAATTCAGTTAAAACTGGTCCTAGGATAGAATTTACGCTCTTTATTGTACAGAATCTATAAGTCTCTTTATCAGTCTGTTTATAGATCAGCCACGAATTTCGCAAGCTAATCTAGGCGAAACCGGTTTGGAAAAGCCAAGTATAATTTCTGCACAATTTCTATATGGAATATGGCTCAAAGAAGGGATCAGAGGGGGTTTAAATTCAGGTCTGAAATGGCTGAAATCTGGCTTTGTTTTGTGTGTTTTCTTCCTTCGAATAGATCAAACATCGTTTCTGTGTTTACTACTTTTTGTGAGGGTGACTGTAGTTTGTTCTGACACTTCCTTTTTAATTTCAAGTAAGCAATTAAGGAAATTAATGAGCCTGATTAATTGTATCGCTGACAAGTACCAAAACTTTGTGCAACTTTCAAGTCTGCTTGTAAACTTTGATCTCGTTTTCAGTAACCTTAAGTCGCTTGAAACTCGTACAAACCAGGGAGTTTTTACTTTGTTTCATCATCCGAAGCCTAATTAGGTTTTGAACTATGAAGTGCAGTAAAAAAGCAACAGTTTGAAAAAGTTTTACAACAAAAAATTGTATTTTGCTTAACACATCTCAAACGCAAGGAAATGTTTTTAAAACAAGGTATAAATATATTTTTCCACAATCTGGAAAGTTTATCTGATCATTGCATTTACGGTCATAGACTACTTCAGGTTGTTGATTTAAATCTTTATTTAAATCAGTACCTCACAGTAGTAGAGCAGTTGTTGAGAGTGGGCTCCTTGTTCCTATGGGAATATCGGACTCTCTCTGAGCAACTGATTGATATTTCATGCCCCCGGGTGAGAGCCTGTGCTCCCCATCGGGACATGTAATATCAATTCTGCTTTCCTGCCAAATTTGGCTCGAAAGTGTGATAATATTATGTACACTGTATACAAGGAAATAAAAATGCAAATGAAAGCTTGGCTACTAAATTCTCAACTCTGAAACGTGACATAAAACTTCTGACTAATAAAATCTCTGACTGACACCCAACCGTCCATAAGATACTTACATTCGAATTACCCACTTAAATAAGATTATCAGAATTCGTTTTCAAGATCTGGCTACAAAGTCCTCGTAGTGGGGGTGTTCGAGAAGAGAATTTGAGAGAAGATTTACAAATTCGGAGGGCTGAAGAGTGATGGAAACATCGGTCTTCCCACTGTTTATCTGTAAAATCAGTAGTAACTAAAACGAGGAAACACAGTTTGTAAGCTTTAATGAAAACTTTCGCTATGACATATGAAAAAGTTTGTATCTCTATCATTTCGATAATACAGCCAAAAATGGTGAGCGCTATAAATTATAAATGGTATCTGTACCTTGGTCCAGATGACGTCAGTAGATCTGCAGAGCACACTAACTGGGCACCTGTTGACTTGAGTAATGGCCCACGAGCAGGCTTTATCAGCAAACTCAGCAGAGAAGGGCTGCAGTCCAGCAGTCCAAGCTATACCACCGTGTATCACATCAACCAACTGGGATTGTAGCTAATGTTTGCATCGAGTTATAGGAAAAGTGTATTATTCCTGCATATTTAAAAGGAGAAGAATCATTAGACTGGTTTTAATAATAATTGGCATCGTATATTTTTTGCTATGGTGGTTATATAAACTTACTCTGTTCTGTCTAATTTGCATTCCCCAATCTTCAGATTCCTTCTCTCTATGCATTTTGTACTCAGCAGCGAGGGGCATTCTTTTCAGCAGCAACTCCACCTGAAATTTTTCAAGTCAAACCCTTGTTAAAGGTCTCGAAATCTAACATCGACTATTACAATTAACTATGTTTTGACAGAGCGAAAGAAAAAATGCTTCAGCGCCTCGGGTCGCGCGGCTTTTTATTTAATAACGATTTCCATGTTTTATTACAAATTTTATAATCGGGTCCCGCGTTCGCTCACTACGGAATTAGCTCTACCTCAGCGTGGGTCTGTAAACTGGTGGTGGCCGAATCGATTTTAAGCTCGAATCGTCTGAATCACAATTAAAGCTATTTAAACTGAGCTTGACAAAGTATATGTGATATCTTCTAGAAGTGTTCTGGTAGACAAAACTAAACTATCTCGCTTTGACTTACTCCGCTTGGGGTCATCTCCATGATTGTATACGCTTCAGCAACTGTGGTTACAGGTTGTCCGTTCACGCTTAGCAGCTGATCTCCAACATGAAACTTGTCCTGTAGCGCTGGTTCTTTCTGGTTCCAACCAGATAGCCTGAATTATGTTACCACTCGAATTTTACTGTTTTTTACTTGCGAAATATTGTGCGGCATTTTCACTGAATTTATTCAGTCATAAGTAGGGTTAAACTAAAACAAAGGGAATCTTTAGAATTTTTAAAATCGCCATAACGACAGAACATGTAATCAAGCTAGATGCAAAATAATATCGTCTGCAACTGAAAGTTAATAAAGTGGAACATGAGTTCCAAACATATATTACGATAATTTTGCAATCAAATTGCACCTAATTTACGTTAAATCAGCAACCGGCTGATGAGAGAAATATAAAACAACGCCATCATCACTCGCCATCATGATACTTTTACCAATCCTACCCGGTGTGCAGGATTCATTTTGTGCTCGGAAACCACTCAGAGGAAGTGCTTGAAGAGGAACTGGACGGGACTGACCTAACGCTTATTATTTTGCTCTTTGGACACCCGGGCTCATCTTCTACTCCTTATTATACCGCCACTTATATATCCCTGTTTCTACTTCATTTCATAGACCACCATGGTGCAATCTCTCGAAAATGATAATAGATGCCTAGATCATGCATATATCTATGTATAGATAAATATATATATATATATATATATATCGCTTTATGTGCTCTCTAGGCGCAAAATAACTGGTATGAGCACAACGGAATTTATAGTAGAAATCGTACATTAGGTGCAGGTACAAACGGTATTTAGCAAGTGTAAAAATGAGCCATGCTTTTTTATTAAGTTAGATATTGTCGGTCACACAAATGTCATCCCAAAAAAAACATAAAAATATTAATTAGTTAGCTAGTGAGATTTATATCGTCTGCAAGTGAGCATTCGGTCCGGGACCGAACTAGACGAACTTCACCCTCAATCATTGTCTTCAGTTCGATACCACTGGTCACATGATATATTCTACTTTCTTCATTAAATCGAACTCTTGAATATCTTTCCTTAGAAAGCAAAATACGTCGCATACTTTTCATCTCACCGAGTACATACGCTTTGAAATGATTCATTCTGCTAAAGTATATAAAAGGGTTGATTGTCGCGTTGAGAGCCACACACAGCACAAAAAGAATGTTCCAGGAATAAGAGGACATCCAGAGGGAGGAGAATAGGGGTCCCGGATACTCGTACTTATAGAGGGTCACCAGGTACAGGATAAACTGTATAAATACTGGTATATTGAACATTATGTAGACCAGTGTCATGATAATTATTGTTATTGTGGCATACACTTTCATTCTGGAGCTGGACCTATTGTTTGAAATGCTCCTTGATTTAAGGATATGAAAGGAGGATAGAGTGCAGCTCACTACGACAGGGATAATCGGGCAACCCAGTTCAACTACGTCCAGGATGGTGTCCATGTTTCTCCATACCTCATTGGAGGCTTCACTATAACAGTAAGTATCATCGGATAGATATAGCATTTTAGACATTCCCAGAGCCATTGGTATTACCGCTTGTAAAGATAAGATCAGGAAGTAAAGTCCCATCACTATCAAGATAGATCTCTTGCGGATCTTGTGCAGTGGGAAGAGTAGGGAGTGGGTTCGAGTCATGCTGAGAATTGTTACCATCGACACGGAAAAATGAGGGACCACCGTGTTGATACTGCCCCAAAACGTACAGAAGCCCTTCAAGCCAAACATCAGTGGCTCCCGATTTCCAATGTAGGAAATAGCAACTGGTAGAGTAAGCAGAGATACTACAATATCCGTCAGCGAAATAGCCAAGTAGATGCAGGTGGAGAGTTCCTTGCGTTGCACTGCAAAGTATCTGAACGCAGTTATATTACCAAGAGTCCCGAACACGAAGCAGAATAAGTGTAGAGAAGCTAAGAACAAGTCCAACTCTCGGATATAAGGTTGCTCTTGTCTGTTTCATTTAAACTTCCCTCTACTAGGAGGAGGGTGTCGTTGGTGCTGGTTATATTTCCTCGTAAGAGGCTAATACTCGACATAACCTGAGTAGATGGATAAGAGGAGAGAGTAATATTAGAACAACAGGAAATAGAGGAGAGAGTAACATTAGAACAACAGGAAATATCGAATATAAGAACAATGTTTATTAAAGAGCTTTACAAAGTATCAAACTAGACTAAACACAAAAGTAGAAGTTGTTGCCGGTCTCTTTCAGGGTACGACACACAAATATAGGCTAGTTCCGTGAAGAAAAAAAACACTCAGCAACAATATAAGATATAAAAGATTGGTAACTAGTCTAATAATGTTAGCTAACTCTTCAAATTATCATCACTAACTGTTAAAGTAACCATCATTAGATGCTAATCCTGCATGAAGACACCTATCCTATCTAACATCCCATAAAAAGATGTACATCTCCATCATAAAGACCCAGGCAGCCTTCAACAAAGTAAAATAAATTTAATTGGAGGTTTCAGCATGAGAATCGGTCTCTTTTAACATTGGTTTAACCTGCCATCACGACCAGGGCTTCGCTTAATCTCCCTTCCAAACTAACAGCTACTCACAGTTAGTATAGAGATGACTTAAACTGTAACAACCTTAAGGGTAGTTCTGTGGACTCTGCAGTGGCTGTGCAATGACATATTCGAAATTTTAAAAGTAAGCTAGACAGAATTAGAACATCAGACCTGGCTTTTAACTTGCGCAGTAAAGTTTTGCGGTAGCTATCAGCCTGGTGCATTAGTTTTACACAGAACAGTTACGGTAGCTCATTATAGCCATTATAAAATCATTCACTACTTATAATCACCAATTACACCATCCAATTACCAAATTAAATACGACAAGTACAAAAGACCCAAAAGAGACAAAATTTCCAAAAAGTTAATTGATGTGCGGCAGGAAGTTTATGCAAACAATTATTTCGGTCAACATAGGTACAGAAATAGTTAAAAGTTTGGCAAAGCAGAAGGAATATCCCTAGATCACGTGACAGGCGGTGAAATATCGTTCTGCAGATTGTTGACAGATTAAGATTTACGAAGATAAACTTAGACATTTAGACTTTTAGAGTGCCCATGTGACCGACAGTAAGTCGCACAGATCTAAATATTGGTGGGGAGGTGAACCTCTTAACTAATGCGTGACAAGTATTAACCAATCAGCTTCCATCATTTATCGATAGAACCCTGTATGGTTAATTTGGTTATAAGGTGTCAAAGCAAATATGGTTCACAACCCCACTATTCTATTTGTCAGAAGTAACACGTTCCTGCAAACCTAACACGTACCAGCAAAACCGCATTAAAATGTGAACCAAATACAAGTGGACAGACATATCACGAATAACAAAATAAGCGCAGGCTTATAAGCAACTAAGCAGCTAAAGTAAGACTGGACGCAGAGTACATTCCTTCACATGCGTCTGATGAATCATATTTTAGGTTCCATTATTTCAGTGACTATCGTTATATAGCACATCTCATAGCGTGCTCCTTAAACCATCAGTAAGCGGAAAATAAAGAAATTATTACTTTGGGAAATAGAGTTCAATATAACATGCAGACCGACCTACTAAACGACAGTTTAAGTAACCCAGAAACCCAGATCTAAAGATGAATAGTCTAGCACCGTTTAAATCTTCATTCTGTTAAAATTTTAATTCTATCCACGTAGACTAGCCCTATAGCCTACCAGGCTCTAAATTTTCATTCTGCTGGAACTTTAATTTGATTCACGTAGCCTACCACAATTAAAATCACTCATCTTTATCTTTCGCACTATAATTACGGAGGCTCTGTAGAAAGTAATTGGGATACCTACAATCTAAATCGATATTAAGATATTATCTGTATCATAGTCAGCAATCAAGTACTCTGATCAAGATTAGAAAGCTAAAAGCGTTATAATCTCTAAAATCGGTTCCAAAATGTTTTAAACGTTGTTAAATAAACTTTTCAAAAATTACACGAATTTTTAACAAATGCGAGTCATAAGTGACACAAATATGTAAGGAAAATAAAACTGTAGTGGTAAGAATATTGCGTAATAGGCAATTTGTACTAGAGGCAGATTCCAACATACAGAGTTGACGACTTATTTTGATTGGCTTGCATATTATTAATCTGCATTGATAAATAACTGTTCTGTTATACAGACATAGTTCATGACCAATTAATATTAGTGCGACGTAGCACAATAGCTCCAATAATTTCAGACAGTGCAATCTAGCTCACACGGATAATTAAGTACGAATAATAACTTGCAGAAATAACAAACCAATTCCAACGTAAATAATCGCACCACCACCACGCCATGTCGAGCAGAATAATTTCAGCTGTTTGTTGTGTAATAAATCATTATTATAGGACCCAGTTCAGCCTAATTAAAACGGTTGCCAGTGGTCGATAACAGGGTGCTTAGTAACAGAACTATTACAATGAAATAAGGGAGATTGGAGAGGAGAGACCGGTGGAGCAGCTAGTGATGAGACATCAGCTGAGAGAGACAGCCACCAAGTTAACAAACACTCACAAGAATCCACTCAGAACAGTCAAAGCTTTTAAAACAAACCACAGCATGTCCGTCAAATGAGTGGAGGTGAATGATACGATTGTGTTCTGTGGCCCAAGCGCTAACTAAATCAGAGAGACCAAGGCTGACGAGAATTACGGAGTGGTTTCGTGTGAATGAGAGCGGTGTTCCTTGCTGAATTCAATAATCTTACGAACTTATTAAAGTGTTAATTTGATGAAATATGCGTCTAATTAATCCCCGGAAACTCATAACCTGAGAACAATCCTCGGTACTTTCTAGAAGACAGCTCCGTGAAATTCCACAGTAGAATTCCACCGAAATGTCTGATGTATACTAACATTTTACCGAATTATACTATCCCAGACGTTTACAAACGAGGAAACGCAATAAAACATGATAAAAACACAAATCATGCTGAACCCAGACGTTAAGAGGCTAAGAGGTTAACAGGTTAACAGGTTAACAGGTTAACAGGTTAACAGGTTAACAGGTTAACAGGTTAACAGGTTAACAGGTTAACAAGTTAGTAGTTATCGCCAGGCCAGGTAGCCAACATGAAAAACACAACCACAGCACACGTTAGGTGCAAACATCAAAGGTGAATAACTTCTATGAGATCTATTGTTACTTTGCTAAGTACATTGTATTCCAATACTTAACCTCTTGCACCACTATGATAAAGGATATAAATTTCGTCTATTTGGGGAGCGTGCACAAGTGACGTCACTTCCTGCGGGTTCAGTTGACGTCACGTACGAATGTGGCAAACTACAAACCACACTCGTCAGGTATTTGCGTTAGCGCTTCGGGTGCTGTCAACTAAAAGGATGAGCTTCTAAGCAGTCTGAAACCAATCAAGTAGATTATGTGAGCCGGCCAAGCCACTGATTGAGTGATAAGATCCCATCAGATTTTAAAATGGTCATAACTCAGCAAAATTTTAAACATCAAACTTAACATTTTGGCACACGTTTACAATTATCTGATCAAAGGTATAATCTGATTAAGTTGTGTAGTGTTGTTGAGTTTCATTTGATGATTCTTTCAAGAAAATTTCTGATTTGTTCTGAAAAGACTAAGTGATGACAATTTTCTTATGAACATGAAGGTAAATACATAAATCACGTATCGACATTTAATTAACACAATTTCAGAATATGAGTATGACGTAGAAATGTCATACAATGGTTTCTATAATAGTATAGAGGGGGGTGTCATGTCCGTCCATGTCCGCCTATTATATGTCCTGTCCTTTTTGGATTCTATGAGACAACGGACGTGTTTTTTGGGACATTGGCGGACACGGACGGACATTGGCGGACTCGGACGGACATTGGCGGACTCGGACGGACATTGGCGGACTCGGACGGACATTGGCGGACCCGGATGGACATTGGCGGACTTGGATGGACATTGATGGACATTAGCGGACATTGGTGGACATTAGCGGACAAACATTTTGAGGACTGAAGAGTACTGAAGAGTACTGAAGAGTACTGAGGAGGATGGCTGAGAAGGATGGCTGAGGAGGATGGCTGAGGAGGATGACTGAGGAGGATGACTGAGGAGGATGACTGAGAGGGAGGAGAAGGATCAGGAAGACCCAGGAGGAGGAGGACCCAGAAGGAGGACCTAGGAGGAGGAGGAGGAGGACTCAGGAGGAGGACTCAGGAGGACTGAGAAGGAGGAGGACTCAGGAGGATGGCTGAGGAGGATGGCTGAGGAGGATGACTGAGAGGGAGGAGGAGGAGGAAGAGGAGGAAGAGGACTGAGGAGGAGAAGGACTGAGGAGGAGAAGGAGGACCCAGGAGGAGGAGGACCCAGGAGGAGGAGGACCGAGGAGGAGGACCCAGGAAAAGGCCTCAGGAGGAGGAGGAGGACTGGGGAGGAGGAGAACTGTTGAGGACTGATGAGGAGGACTGAGGACGAGGAGGAGGAGTAGTAGGAGGACTGAGGAGGGGAGGAGGAAGAGGACTGGGGAGGATCAGGAAGACCCAGGAGGACCCAGGAGGAGGAGGAGGAGGAGGACCCAGGAGGAGGAGGAGGACTGAGGAGGACTGAGGAGGAGGACTGACGATGACTGAGAAGGAGGAGGTTGGCTGAGGAGGATGGCTGGGGAGGATGGCTGGGGAGGATGGCTGAGGAGGATGACTGAGGAGGATGACTGAGAGGGAGGAGGAGGAGGACTCAGGAGGAGGACTCAGAAGGAAGAGGAGGAGGACTCAGGAGGAGGACTCAGGAGGAGGACGTAGGAGAAATGAGAAGGAGGACTGAAGAGAACTGAGGAGGAGGAGGAGGCGGAGGAGGATTGAATAGGATGAGGAGAAGGAGGGGGACTGGGAGAGGACTGGGGAGGAGGACTGATGAGAAGGATGAGGAGGAGGACCCAGAAGGAGGACCTAGGAGGAGGAGGAGGAGAACTGAGGAGGATGACTGAGGAGGAGGAGGACTCAGGAGGATGGCTGAGGAGGATGACTGAGAGGGAGGAGGAGGAGGAAGAGGAGGAAGAGGACTGAGGAGGAGGAGGAGAAGGACTGAGGAGGAGAAGGAGGACCCAGGAGGAGGAGGACCCAGGAGGAGGACCCAGGAAAAGGCCCCAGGAGGAGGAGGAGGACTGGGGAGGAGGAGAACTGTTGAGGACTGATGAGGAGGACAGAGGACGAGGAGGAGGAGTAGGAGGAGGACTGAGGAGGGGAGGAGGGAGAGGACTGGGGAGGATCAGGAAGACCCAGGAGGACCCAGGAGGAGGAGGAGGAGGACCCAGGAGGAGGAGGAGGACTGAGGAGGAGGACTGACGATGACTGAGAAGGAGGAGGACTGAGGAGTACTGAGGAGGATGGCTGAGGATGGCTGGGGAGGATGGCCGAGGAGGATGACTGAGAGGGAGGAGGAGGAGGACTCAGGAGGAGGACTCAGAAGGAAGAGGCGGAGGACTCAGGAGGAGGACTCAGGAGGAGGACTCAGGAGGAGGACTTAGGAGAAATGAGAAGGAGGACTGAAGAGAACTGAGGAGGAGGAGGAGGAGGAGGAGGACTGAATAGGAGGAGGAGAAGGAGGGGGACTGGGAGAGGACTGGGGAGAGGAGGACTGATGAGAAGGATGAGGAGGAGGACCCAGGAGGAGGAGGACTGAGGACCGAGGAGGAAGAGGAGGAGGATGAAGAGGAGGAGGAGGACCCAGGAGGAGGAGGACTGAGGAGGAGGACTGAGGAGGATGGCTGAGGAGGATGACTGAGAGGGAAGAGGAGGAGGAGGGGGAGGAGGACTCAGGAGGAGGAGGACCAGGAGGAGGACTGAGAAGGAGGAGGAGGAGGACTGAATAGGAGGGGGGGAGGACTGAGGAGGAGGATGGAGGACTGAGGAGAAGGATGAGGAGGAGGACTGAGGAGGACTGAGGACTGAGGAGGAAGAGGAGGAGGATGAAGAGGAGGAGGAGGACCCAGGAGGAGGACCCAGGAGGAGGAGAAGGACTGGGGAGGAGAAGGACTGTTGAGGACTGATGAGGAGGACTGAGGACGAGGAGGAGGAGTAGGAGGAGGACTGAGGAGGGGAGTAGGAAGAGGACTGAGGAAGATCAGGAAGACCCAGGGGGAGGAGGAGGAAGAGTAGGAGGAAGCATCTAAATGTTATTTCCATTTTTGTCCGTTTTTGTCCATTTTTGTCCGTTTTTGTCCGCTCTATTTTTTGTCCGTTTTGAAAATATAGGGTACCGAACGGACAAAAAACATGATCCCCCTATAACAGCAAAAATTGAACATTTTGTTTAGCAATTAAGGTGTCCATTAATGTCCGCCTATGTCCGCCTATGTCCGTCTATGTCCGCCTATGTCCGCCTATGTCCGTCTATGTCCGTCTATGTCCGCCTATGTCCGCCTATGTCCGCCTATGTCCTGTCCTTTTTGGATTATATGAGACAAGCGGACATAGACGGACGTGACACCCCCCCCCCCCCCCCCCCCCCAGTATAATAAAGGAATGAAATAAAGCTGCAAATAAAAATGACGGACGACTTGAATCGCAGCTTTAAAAAAATACACATGCAAGAAAACCGCAACCATGGCAACGACTACTGCAAATGAAATCTGGCGACCAAATTTTGGACGATAATTAGCGGTTTTCTGCAGTTTCTCGCACATTTTTTACATAGAATTTACTAGTCCCATAGTTGTCCCTTGACACTGTACAGAGTTATAAATTCCTTAGTTTGAATAATTCCAAGTTTGAAGTAACCAGCTCAATTTACTTGAATTTAAAAACCCTTAAAAATGACTTTTCTTTAAGAGTTTTAACTCTAACTTTGCACAATTAGTCTATACTATGTTAGAACAATCTTACTATATATAAAGCGAGACGATATATATATATATATATAGTATTTAGTAAGAGATTTAGTATTTAGATAAGAGATAAGATAAGAGTACATTTTTAACGGCTTTCAGTTTCTTTTTTAAATTTCAGTTCATCAGATTTTCCCACTGCTTTTAGTTTGTATTTATTCTCAATTGTATATGATTCGTATTTGTTGTAGTTACTTTAATGATATAATTTCTCAGAATTGATGTAAATAAACGATGCAAAGACTTTCGAAGATCTAATCACAACCGCTTTCTTTTATTGTGTAGAAGTCCAGCCATGAAATATATATATATATTTCTATATACACAATAAAAGAAAGCGGTTGTGATTAGATCTTCGAAAGTCTTTGCATCGTTTATTTACATCAATTCTGAGAAATTATATCATTAAAGTAACTACAACAAATACGAATCATATACAATTGAGAATAAATACAAACTAAAAGCAGTGGGAAAATCTGATGAACTGAAATTTAAAAAAGAAACTGAAAGCCGTTAAAAATGTACTCTTATCTTATCTCTTATCTAAATATTTATCTGTGCCATTTTACTGACACCACGGCATCAACTTTAACGCAAATTTCTGCAAAAACCGTAAAAGATATACAACTGAAACTTTCTTGACTGGGTCAAATGCTTTAATGGCCTCCAAATCAGCATGAAAAAATAAAAAATTGGCCAAGAAATAGGAGTTTTAGAGATCAAAATTTGGTACCCCAAGTGGTGTCAAAAATGCGAATTAAATAGGTAATAATTGTTTTAGTCTCTTGAGTCTTGACACCATTTTAGGGTTAGACGGTTCCTGCTAGTCATTTTAATGTATGTGAATACTGAATAAAGAACCTGAGGGTCACCAAAACAAAGACAATGAGGACGAAAGTAGCTCCTGCACGGGCTTCCATTTATCTAGTGATGTAAATAATAAGAACGGTGTAAATAAAACATATAATTGCACTGATCTGTTATTCAATAGATTCTAACTGTTCAAACAGCTCCTCACTTAATTAGTTTATTATAATAATAGCTCTGTGGTTATTCCAGGGCCCAATCTACGGACATAACTCTTCATTTTTGTTAATGTCGATTTGGTGCTTTTAAGAATTATATTAACTAAAATCGAACGCGCACGGTGTATACTGTATGAGAGCGTCGACTACTAAATCATGAGTTTAACAATAAGAAATAAATAATTCGCAGTGATTAGTGCTCTCAATCTAGTGTGTGCAGTTTAAACGGGTGTTGACCTCTAAAGCTTGATTTTAAAGATAAGAAGCGATTATAGTGATTAGAGCTCAGACTCGAGTCAACTAAAAACTATACCGCCCGTAGGATTGAGCTACAGTCAAGCAGTATTACTACTATTTAAATTATAGTATTTAAAGCAAGTTTCATCACCGCCTTCCTCTTCTCAGCAACAAATTACTTAATATACGACGGATACATGAAATAAAGAGCAATAAAAGTTGAGTACTAATACTTATACTTTTTGTCTTGTTTGTCCTTTGTAAATTATGATCCAAACTAGTTGCTGAGATACGTGGAGTCAGTGACGAAACTTGCTCCAAATGATGTTTTCAAAAACTAATACTTCAGTCAAAATACTTTCTTTACGCCATTAGAATATTGAACGGCTGGCAAGCTACCCGGCTTCGAACCTCCTACCAAACGCACGAAGGACTGCTACGCTCGGGATTAAACAAAAGACAACTTTTTCTGCGTGACATACTCGATGCTGAGACAGAGGCTTAGATTATAATGTTCTTTAGGAGGCGGATCGAGCCTCGCTGATAGCAAGATACACATTCCACGTCGTATTGCACCAGAACCTTGTGCATCAGGACCTAACATCTCATATAATTGAAGCCTCGACTAAAACTGGACAATCTCACGACCAATGAAAATACGTGAATTCGGTAATGAAAACTGCTCCAAATAAAGAAAAATCGGAATTTAGCAAAAAGGAGTTGTTTGTACGATTGGAAAGGCAAGTTTTTGATTTTTTAAACATGTGATACTAGACTCAGTAAATTTAAAACTAACAGTAACACCGTTCTATTGAAAACGACTTTTAGATTACTATACTACATCGGTGAAACCGGCAGGTTCAAAGGAAATAAAGCCTGGGAACACTACAAATCTGTAAGGGATGGCAACAAATCAACAGCAATGGGAAAACATTACCAACAACCTTGAGCCCGAGAATTTGTAGCCAATAGACGAAGTTTAACATTTATCTTAAAACACTTTAACATCAAATTTATAAATGCTGTTCAAGATCAATAAATAATGATACAGTTACTATATCTTTACGTATCACCAGCATATATTTACTGAGCAAATTTCAAAGTAAAGCTTTAAAAGAGCTAATGCCAGATGGCAAGAGAGATAAATTTATACTGCGTCTAGTATAACATGTTAACCATGCTCTGCCATCAAGAAATATCTAAGATAAAACAATTTCATAGGTTTGTCTGTAGGAATTGCTGACTCAGTATAATTGTAAAACTAACGATAACACCGTTCTATTTAAAACGACTTTTATTCTTCCTCATTACCTTGATAACTAAATAAGTTTATTTCACATAAATCTTAATCTTTTATCAAGCTCCTTATACAAAAACCTATCAAGCAGACTATCGACAAAGAACTTAGTACTTACTAAAAATACTTAATTATGGTGTGCTAAAAAAGACTCTCATTTAATTTGCTCAAGAAGAGCTGAACTACGTTGGAAGCTGAAGTACTGGGCAGATAACATAAGAGACACTGATAGCAAGATAATCAGACATGTCAAGCAATCACTTATAAAGTGCACACTGCACACAGTACACTATCAAATGCACAATGGACACTATAAACTATTATATTATTAGTATTAATTAATTAATCACGACGCGATGGCTATATCACTAAGTGTTAGTGTTACTGGTAAGATATGATAATTATTGTTTGGAGACTCTACCAAGATGATAAGATTCACAAGGAAAGACAAATATCTCGGTAGTTATAAAACTAAAACTAAATGTAATAGCAGCTAAAGTAAGTCAATTTGTGAGCGATAGAGACAACACCCTGGCTCCCTATCGGTACCAACATGAATACGCCTTAAATTGCAAACCGACTAGTCGGTACACACAAACGTAAGGAATTCTACGATCAAGCTTGAAGATGAAACACGTTCAAGTAGTTCACAAGGACATAATGACTTACGACGTATAAGCCTATGTTGCTCTAAGAAAATATTGACAGTGTGGCAAAATATCATTAAAATGGTCCGCGGCTGATACATCTATGCATGATATGTGATGGAATGACCCATTAAATTGTCATTTGGAAGACGATAGATTCTACGAATAAAGAGTCGTGAAGAAGATACGATGAGCATGAGAGTTTCAAATATAGTGTAGTATTTATGAAGGAGCAGTATTAGACAGCGTGGTTGAGAAGTTACGGAGGAAAGATTACAGAGTGGTGGTATATTTCATGAGGAAGATATGTACTAAGAAAGGAGCTATTTAAAGATCTCAACTTTAACGCTTCACCATTTCCAAGTTTATATTGTAAACTAAACAATAACAGTGCATTAGTGGACACTGGACAGCACCACATGAGTCGTGTGGTAAAATATGTGGCTATTTACGAGTTAATAACACATTGGAGCTCACTTTTATTTTTTTACCCTGGCTATGAGGGGGGTACTTATGACCATTTTACGAAAAGATAATATTTAAGGAACGAATCATTCAAAAATAATCTTATGTTAATTATGAACCTTTGTCATATCTGCTTTGTACTCGACTAGTCCTCCGTCCTGGTCAGGTTTGCTCAGAAATATCAACTACATTAATATTGAATATACATGTGCCTTAGCTAACAGTAACAATGTACCTTAGCTAACTTACCTCCGTCGAGTTAGCTTAATATTTACTTAACTCTATTGGAACGATTTATTTATAACCATTCTAGACTGTAGACTGGTGATGTTTCAAACAATACCAGGCAGGCTATAGTCACCCTGGTTATACCAAGTTATTACTAGTCTAGAGCAAAAACGGTTGCCATGGTAATACCCTGCCTCTATATCACGTGACGTGCGGTGATACGTAGGAAATGATTGTTACATTGTTCTATAATGGCCATTTTGGCAGTTCCACATCATAAATTGATTGATTAATCAATTGGTTAATACACTTGACTACTGAGCTGAGCAGAGGAGGAGGAGAAAGCTACAGCAATTGCTGAGGCTAAGGAGGAGTTGGAGAGAGCGAGAGAAAATTGCAGTTGTGCTGAGAAAGGGATTAAAAAAGAAGTGTTAGGCGCAGGCGATTCAGAGTTGGAGGTTAGCGAGAGTGAAGGTGATCATGACGGATCAGGGGAAATTTTGAATTCAAAGTTATCCCGAGCAGCTCGATTGAAAAGGTTTGAAAAGGGAGAGGATTTTTCAATGTTTTGTGAGAGATTTTTCTCGTATGTGAGGATCACCAGGATGAAGAGTCCATTTCTGCATGAGCGTTTGCTCCAGAACGTAGACGATAAAACGTATTCAATATTGAGAGCAGTCAGGCTGAGCGACAGGGAGAAGAGTGATCCTGAGCTTTTTTGTGCATTATACAAGCGAGCTATCTATGGCAACGAGGCAACGGCGCTCAAGAATGAACTGCTCAACTGCCGGCAGCGAATGGGGAAGACATAAGTGAGTACGTTTTTCTTTTGAGACAGAAATCGAGTATTGCATACTTGGATGAAACGGTGGCAGAAGAGAATTGTCTTCTTGCCCTTTTACGTGGATTGCGGAGAAAAAAATATGATGCAGCAGCTCAATGTAGCTAGCTTCACATCATGTGGGGAGGCGGTGAGATTAGCAGAGAAGATAGAGGGCGTGGAGAAAATGATGAATGACAATGAGAGTGTGCTTCTTGTTTCTTCAATTTTGAAGCACACGACATTTTCTGACAAACTGACTGTCCACCATCCATGGAACCCATTGAGGAGACTCCCAATAGGGTTAGGGGAGTGAGGAGAGTGAGAAAGGGGGAAGCCTATTCTGCTACGCTAGATATACCCAGGTTGGAGGATGCAGAGCCGGAAGAGGTCTTTAGGGAGAACAGTAGATGGCGAGATATGGAGGATCTTTACAAACAACTCAGGGTAGATAATATTGACATCACTCCTCAGTTGAAGGATGAGTTGAAGAGCTTGCTAGCTGAGAACAGTCATTGTTTCTCCAGAGATAATGAGAGGAGATCAGACAGAGAGAGGAAGATAGAGAGAGACAACGACAGAGACAGAGGGACGTAGCTAGGGAGCAGGAGAGAGCTCGAGCAAGAAGAGAAGCCGATGAGAGACACACAGAGAGAGGAAACGAGATGGAGGGACTTGACAGTCAGGAAACAGATGGTGCGGAGCAGATTAACAGAAGAAGCGAACAGAAGAGAGACACAGCAAGGCTGGAGAGGGCAGCACTTAATAAATTCAAATTGGGATCATCAGGGTTGGGACGTTCGCAGAGAAGGCGAGAGAAGAAGAGCGGACTTGGAGAGGAATAGGGTACACACGAGGAGAGAAAAGATTAGCAGGAGGGAGTCGGCACATCGTAGGTTCTCAGGAAGGAGACTGGAAGAGTTTCGAAGATATGATGCAGAACAGACGGAGCAAACCAGGAGGGAGACAGCATGAAGTGTTCGAGACAGAGGTTACAATGATATCCAGGGAGAGACAGAGGGAGAACATAAGACTCAGCTTGGATGGAATTCCAAGGCCAAGCGCAGATAGTGGACTTTATTTGGGAGATCTGTCTGGGAGAGGAGATAATGCAGGAGTATGGAGGTAGCAGCTGGAAGCGGACAGTAGCAGAGTACCAGAACCTGTATTTATGAGACGGTTGAAGGAGGCGAAGGTGTTGGAAGGGGATATGGACTTTGATGCAGCTACCTTGCCCGAGGGAATTCCCTCTAGGGCAAGGATCATAATCTCAGACATAATGAGCACGGAAATGAATGTATTTGTTCAGAAGCGTTTTTGTTCTGAAGCGTTTTAGCGTTTGGCGCTGCGAATGGAGTTGGCAGGAAAGGAAGTATGCTATGGAATAACGGAACAGCAGCGGGCTGCTGTGGAATGGAGAAACAGGAGGAGCGACACAAAGAAGGAGCGAAAGAAGATAATCGAATTCTATATCAAAAGTCAGGCGGGAGAATTCTCCCGAGGGTGTTGGAACCTAGTGAAGATCATAGAGGACCATGGGGACGACAAAGATGATGTTACAGATGGGATGGCAGAAAAGGAGATGAAGGAGCTGATGAGAGTTGAGACGATTGTGGTTTTTCAGCAACTTGGAGAAATTGATCTAGGATAACGCAAGCAATTGTTTGTGAGGGTATGATTATTTGTTGATTAGTGGGAAACGGTCCATACTGTGTATCAATTGATAGCGCAGATTAGATTGCAAAGTTATCCGTTGCATTGCACCGGAGAACTTCCGCACAATTTTGTGGGGAGGATATGTTGTATGGCCATTTTGGCAGTTGAAGTTCCACATCATAAATTGTATGTGGAACTGTGAGACATGACCTCATAATTGTAACTAGCTGCTCAGTACTGTTGTAGATTATCTTGGATTTCCAAAATAACTTACAGGCTTAAAAGTTGAACACTCTTAATACAGTTAAGGACCGGTGCTGACTGCTGATGGGAATTTCCACGCTCGTGACAACGGAGAGAAGACGGGAGTGGAAGGAATGATGACGCAGGATCTAGAGATAAGAGGAGTCAGTAGAACGAGAACCCGAATCACGAGGGAATATATCACGAGGAGAAATGCCCTAATGCAAATTGCAATAGACTTGAGACTATATATATGCTGAATTGATCGATATCGGTTACTTTTTTATTATCTGGTATCATATTTTGTTGTGGTATCGTATTTTTACCATTGGCACTGCATTTCGTAAACCCATTTAACGAGTTTTACGTCTTCAAACCGCAAAGTCCAAGTATCAGCAAGTCCGAGGGAAATAGCGTTTTATCAACATTCCTAGTTTCTTGCCAGTGTTTTTCATGTGGTACTGGTAGTAGCAGGTGGTTATCGTATCTATTACTACTCTTTAAAAAAACAATACCAGCACCTTACCATGGTAATAAGGCGATAATCAGCCTGGCAATACCCTAGCTACTAACCCGTACTATTACCACTCTAGAATAGGTCTAAGAAGCCCGCTAAATAATTCATGACAAATACAATCAAAGCATCACAAAAACAATCACTCAGCATCCATAGTGCACAATGCAAATGGACTGATGGAGTTGTGACAATTTCAAATAACAGCACTCAAATGAGGTGGTAGTTTAGAGGCATAAAGTTTGGGGCCACAAATAATTTGGTGGAATTTTCTGTGGCGGAGAAAATTGAGCGGAATTAGCTAATTTATTAGAGGCTTGATATCGGGGCCGCGAATCTGTACGGCTTCAAGGGCGATTTTCTGAATCCCATCAAAGCATAGATCTTGTCACATTTGTTGAAAGTAGAGGTGATCTGCAATAGTCAAGTTTAAGGGGGCAGGGGGGGGGGGGGAGAAGATAGGTTTTAAAGGTGGTTCCAGGAGAGCAAAAAGACTGATTTTCAAGAAAATATGTTAACCTCAATTTTCCAACAAATAAAGGGCATATAATAGTTCGGTTCTTTTGCGATATTCAAAACGCGACAACTAGCGCTGGATGGCGACAACTAGCGCTATCCAGCGCTAGTTGTCGCCATCCAGCGCTAGTTGTCGCCATCCAGCGCTAGTTGTCGCTATCCAGCGCTGGAGAACTGGTTATTAGCGAGGTTAAGGCCACAGGGGGGATCCTAGGTCGAAAAAACGTTTTTTGCCAGTTGGCAGACCACGTACTATCTGACGCTTGCACACCACCCTAAGCCCCCCAGAGCGCCTAATTTTTCGTAAAATTGAGGTTAACTATTGCCTTTTTAATCAGTTAACCTCACAAATAACCAGTTCTTAACATTTTGTTGCTCTCATCACAAGTTAAACTTATCAATGGGTATCAATTGCTTAGATGGCAAGTACGTACGGTACAGGGCTTTAAGTACGTACGGTACAGCTACTTTTAAAGGTACGTACCGTACAGGCACTGTAAGGTACAATTTTTTTTCAAATTTTTAGAATTAACTTCAGTGAATTACTTGCAATTTTTGATTAGTATTATCATCATAATTTTTGA
>NC_087072.1:18268899-18274002 GCF_026151205.1 Bolinopsis microptera | reverse complement strand
CTTTTAATCTGCATACATCATTAAAGTCTTTCCAGAACCCGCAGGTCCATTCACAAAAATATAAGGTTTCTCAAAAATAATGGGATCCTCCTTTTGTAATTCGATGAACTTGCTTTGTTCTTGAGTAATATACTGTATGCCATCAAGGTGGTCGGCAAAAATACGTTTATACGTCTTGGGTACGGGCACTAGATTTTCAGATCGATTTTTCTGATTGAGGTAAAGTTTTTGGCGTTTCAATCTCTCATTGATGTCATTTATCGTGTAGCCAACTAGCTGACATTCAATAAAACCGTCTTTCAATCCACTGCAATTGTTTAGCCAAATACCAGTCAGTAGAACTTCGATATCCGATTCAGGCTGCCTCTCACCGAAGTCTGTTACATACCTGCCCAATATATTACTCAAGTTATGTAAGTCTTTCTTCCACAAAATCGGAATGTCGCTGCGTTCAACGAAATCTTTTTCACTCTTAAGATCTTCTTCGTCTACACGTGGAAATGCACAAAATTTCAAGTAGCATGGTTTTTCATGGTTTTGGTTTGAAATTCCTTTCAGGAATACTCCAAATCTTTCCAGTTGATTGGCTGCAGCCTGGTATGCTTTCTTGCAGGGTGCAGATTTATAAGATTTCGGTCGTTTAACCTCGATACACACCACAACATTGTTCGGGAAAATTATTATAAAGTCATGCTCCCCCTCTTTTGCTTGTACTTCATCACCCACAAAAGCCTTCCATTGGTCACTAGAATACTTGAAGCTATGTAGTACGGTGATCTGTTGATTAAACATCCCAAGAGCTCGGTAAACATCACACTCTGCTTCGTAGTCAACACGACTTGAATCATAGGTTTTCCTTATTTTAGTTTTGAGATCTTTTTCAGTGTAATTGTCCACATGTTTCTGCTTTGGTGCTGGAGGTAGCATGAGTGGCTCGATGTCCGTCAAAAGATTAACTTGGGAGTTGTACGACTCAAAGTATCGCTTACCAATATCAGCTAGAGTACGGAGTGTAGGTGAAGTAGAAGTCGCTGAAGGTGTCTGTTCGTCGTACATTCTGATATAGAAATTGGGGGTAAGAAACATTATACCATCTTAAAAAGTAATATTATGACGGTATACAATCGATAAAATTGACATAAAAAACACACTATTATTATATACGGCCAAGGTGTTAGATCAACACTATTGGTCTATTGAACAAGTAATTATCATGATCACCCGACCGCAGATAAAAAACATCGATCTAATCGACTAGAATTTCATGTTAGAATTTCCACTAATTGTTAAATAACTCAAATTTTTGACATTCACAACTCAAAATAGATCAACATTATCGAATGAATTATATGTATTTAAATACACTGTAATATCGATATCACAAATCCCATTTGCATTAAAACTACCAGCTAAACTTAAAATTAAGTTTGCGAATTAAACTTAGAATTAGATAGTAGATACTGTAGTAGAAACTGTATTAATTAAAAGAACTTTTGGTATTGTCATAATATTACATATTATGTTTTGTTGATTATAATGTTTTAACCAGGTGTAGCCAGTCTACAACCTGGCTCCATAATATATGAAGAATTTGTTTCACTTCTGGATGAAAAGCTCGAATACAATAGATTATTGTTACAAAAAATACGATTTAATTTCTCAACTAATGAATAATAAACTAGAAATATACAAAAACTACTGATGTAAACACAATAAAAGAATCTAAAAGTTTGATCTACTTCTGTAATAGTATTTACAGATCAAAATGAACATAACAATAATATACATTTAAACTCATCCGAATACAACATAACTACAAAAACTGCAAAAACTTGATCTTAAAATAATGATAAAAGTACAATATATTAAGTCCTAGCTCTATTTTTTGTTATCGAATAAAAGAGATTTTTCGAAGATTTTAATCTCCCATAATGTATAAGGGTTACTCGCATGATAATGATATCCTATTTATTTATTTATGTCTCTCAAATTTTGTGAGTGTTATTTGAAGGATCTGTTAACGACTTCGTCATAGGAAGGAGCAGAATCGATAGGAGCGGCGGATCCAACTGCATCGTCGTAGCTGGGTGGAGGGGGTAGGTTATCTGAACCTCCCACATCATAGCTCGGTCCTGGGAATAGTAATTGTAAGTTAAACTGTAAAATTAGTACATGAGATACAGCTGATTCGAAGTTCCCCTTACTTCAGGGACGTGCAGCCTTTAACATTTTACCAAAAAAAGGACGGTTAAATATTTACCTAACTGTAGAAAATTCACCTAAAATTATAACTATTTTAATAGGAGATAAAATGAGTTGTACCAGATTCTGGAACATCGAAGGTGACTCTTCCTGAAGGTTGGGATGACGGTGCAGTAAATTGAAGAGATGATCTCCTAGTTGAGTTGTAAGGACTAGTTCTAAGATGTCCTTCAGAGAGGACTACAGTACCTGACGAGACCACGCTACCTCTTCTTGAAGATCTTTCATCATCAGTCATCTCAATGTCATTATCGTTGTCATTTCCACTTTTTGGTTTTAAACATTGGCAGGTCAGGGCAGATTTCAGACAACTACCACAGCTGTCCACCACATCAGTACTGAACGGTTACATGGATTACGCAAAAGTTATCGCAATCCCCCAAAAGTTGGGAGCTTAATAGTACTTGGATAGAATTTCAAATTTTACAAAATCACAATAACAAGGTGTGTGTTAATGATATGTAAAATTCCAATCTCGTTTAAAAAGGATCTAAATATGAACAAACCATCCACGGGGTAAGCATTCTGAAATGATTTCCCAAAGACACGCTACAATTCCGACTGTTAAGAGGATAGGCAACATCAACAATCCTCCCACAAAGTCCCTGGTAAGAGAATGACTATAATCTGTCAAAATAATGTTGAATTTAGATTTTCCCTAAATTTTATTGAAATGCTTCAAAATTTCATATAGATTTAGAGGTGAAGCATATTTTTTTGGTACGTGACAGTGATTCTGGTGTTTGATTGGTGGAAGCTGATTGGTTTAATACTGTCACGTGTCAAAAAATATGCCTCACCTCCCCAACAGAATTAACATCTATGTATTCCTGTATAGTAGTCAAATATACTAACCAAAGACTGATATGATTCTTTTAAAAAATGAAAATTGCAAGCACTTACTTTTGATCGTCTGATCCACAAATAAATGAACATAATAAAGTGAATAGGAAGACTACCCCAGGTATTATTAAGGATATGTAAACCAGTATGATAGAGTACTGAAAAAAAGGTGTTGTTAGAAAATATTGTATAATATATAACTGAGAAAAGCGATTAGCACGTTACTACCCAAGAGAAGCTTTTAAACTTAGCAGCTGTTGATTTTTAGTTATTGAGTTTGTTGCCAGCCCCTTTAACCCCTGGTCACTTGGTTGGAAAATTGGTTAGTTGAACTTTAAAAGTAAAAAGCGTCTTGACATCAATGGGTACATGAACATTGAACAATGGTAATTGAAATATTACCTCATGGTCGAAGTACATTGTGTCTTCATAGCCCCAACAGGGGAAACTAATGTTATTAGTGTAGTTGTAGAATGTAGAGTTGAGTTGATGATACCAAGAGTTAGGGTAGCGCGAAGAGGGGTAGCGCGAATCACCTGTTAAAGCATATCATAATTTTAAAACTGCAAGATAATAATTTTAGCTCAAAAGCGCTTCTCAATACTCAATACAGTAAATCTGCTCCCTAATTTATCGCAAACCCTGATTTACTGCGGCCATTTTTTTACAAATCGAGGGCTTTACTTCCACTAGCAGAAACCCATCCAACCCTAAATGTGGTGGTTTATTTGGAATTGGTTTAATATGGAATTAAAGTTATTGTGTAATAAAGTATTTTGTTTTACAGGTATTGTACATACAAACAAGGAGTTTCATTTGGTATCTAAATTGGTGTCAAGAGACATCAATATTTATTTATTTGGCGATTATGACAACAATTGAAAAAGGTCACTTAGGGTACTGTAACACATTATTAACCAATCAATTTTGCCAACAAGATCATGGGTAGAAAAAACCTTAACCTAATAACTTTGTTGCCTGCACATGAGCAATTATAACTGCACAAATTTTGTGTGAAAAAATCCAATCTGCACATATTTTTTGACACAACCCATTGCGAACCCCGATTTACAGCGGATGTTTTCTACCCTAGCTGTTTTCTTTCCCGAAACTGTTATATTGAAATAGTTCTTATTATTTCCATGGTGTATCCTCTAATATCAACTAATTTGTTCAAATTCAGGGAGGGGCTCCGAAAGGGGAGGAGGCGCCAACAGGGTGTGGGGCGCTTTTTCAGCGAGGGGGCGCTAACAGGCAACGTTACGCCACTGAAACTCCACGAGTGTTACTGTATATATGCTATCTGAGATCTCTTGAAGTTGCTTGAACTGTAGTCAAATATGCTAACCATATCTATAAAAACCAAAAGTACCAAGTAATGTTATTCAAATGGATATAAAAACTTTACGACTGGATTGACCTGTTATGGGAGAAACATGTTCTGTGAAATAGTTGTAAACTTCACGATCGTTTTCGGTGAACGTCTTCTTACAGTCTGGAATATAGAGGCACTGAAACAAATACCTATAAACATACATTTTTAATGTGACACTCAATTCTACATTTCATGTCACAACTTCATGATTACTGATGAATAAACCATGCTTTGATTAATTAAAATCTGATGCACAATAAATGATGATACATATCATCACTTTTTCGTACTTTGCAACAAAATATGCAACATGGTTTAATAATACCTTTTTTGTCAGTGCTGTGAAGTCGCTATGAAAAGTGCCTGCTACTGGTACAGATGAGTTAGTTGAAGTGTCATTGCTCCAGTAATAACCCTGAAATTCATGTTCTTAATAATACAGATGGTATTTTCTTATACCATCTGTATTAGAATGGTCTATCAGTCTGACTTCTGAAAGAAGTCAGACTGATCATAAGTGAAGTGCAGTGCATACAAAGCTTCTAATAACTTAAGGTTCTAATAATTAAATAAAACGGATGAAATAAAGGAAACATACCCTGAGAGTCAAACAAGGAACCCCT